>NW_020664418.1:9477465-9487570 GCF_002925995.2 Terrapene triunguis | reverse complement strand
GATAAATAATAATTAATAATAGTGTGTAATAAGCATGTCATAAAAACAAATTTTATATTTCCAAGATCACTGCTTTTATAATTTATACTCAGGTAAAGAAGAAAATCCCTGGAAATATTCATTTTTAGGAAGGGGTTCGCGAGACTTGACATTTTAATGAAAGGGGTTCACAGGTTGTTAAAGTTTGGGAACCACTGCTCTAAGATGTGCGACTGGGCAGCACACAGGAGAAAATAAAGGGCCACCCACCTAATTAGTGGAGCCGCGCAGGTGTGGCTCCACTAATTAGGTGCTTGGACCTGGAGAAGCCGCACATGTAAGGTGAGGTGGTGGCCTTAGTGGGAATAGGAGGTAGGTGGGAGGGGGGCAGTGGGGTGAGAAGAGGGGGTGGGGGGAATTTGGGACATGCAGGGCTGTGGCAGCCAGAGAAAGAGGCGACTTTCCCCAGCTCCAGGGCTGCAGCTGCTGGGGAGAGACGGCCCTCCTTCCCAGCCCCAGCTCGGGGGCTGCTGCGATGGGGGGAGACGCCCCCTCCTTCCCAGCACAACTCGGGTGCTGCTGTGGCTGGGGAGAGATCCCCCTCCTTTCCAGCCCCAGCTCAGGGGCTGCAGCTGCCAGGGAGAGACGGCCCTCCTTCCCAGTCCCAGCTCGGGGGCTGCTGCGGTGGGGGAGAGACACGCCCCCCCCCCTTCCAGCCCCAGCTCGGGAGCTGCTGCGGCAGGGGAGAGAGGGCACACATCCACCGCATTAGAAAGGTAAGACTACAGTTATTAAAATATGAGTTGTGTGCTTTTATTTGAACAAAAAAAGTTAGTTATTAAGTGTTTTTTAATATAGCGCTTTTATCCAAAGCACTTTATAATAGCTAATGGTGCAAACAACATTTGGAAAGATCATTAAGTGGTCTGCTGAGACCCTCAGCAATTTTCAAGTGGTCCCGTGGAAAAAAAAGTTTGAGAACCACTGCCTTTTTTAATAGTCCTTTCAATTCAGCATCTGACATTTCAATACTACAGCATAAGAGTATTAGCCGTCTAAAAGTAAACTGGAAAAATAAATAGAAGGAACCTACGGCCAAGACAATTCCATAGATTCTATAAATTAAATGCCTGCGAATGCAGTGGAAGAGACATCAACAGTTATAGTCAACAAAAAAACAACTTACAATAAAATTAATCTCAACACAAGAGAGTTTGAAACTCTCAGACTACAAGATAGTATATTTTGGAGACACTATGTAATCATTAAATCTGAAGCTACTTTATACAACAATCTTATGTTTTTAAATATTTAATACACAAAATGACTGTTGTATATAAATGATTTGAGAGCAGTCATGAGTCTTTTGTCCCCAGAAAGGAATTAAATACGTATAGCAGTTTTTAAGAAGCATTCTATATAATACTACATAAAATATTTTTTGAAACTCAAGAATCTTGGGTTCAATACCACATTCTGACGTGGAGTGTTTCTAGCAGACCCTTCTACCTCTGTCCTCCATGCTCACCCTCTTGCCTGTTGATAACTCCCTTTTCCCCTGCCTACCCATGTCCCCATCCATCAGCATTATATCAAGCTGCTTCCTGACACTCCTCCACCCTGACTCAGCACTAGTGGGGAAGGCATTGAGCACACAGGAGACACAGCCTCCCTGCTCTCAGTTCTAGTGTATGGCACCCACAGTGGGCCCCTGACAAGTGGAGGAACAATTGCAGGAAAAATTCTGCTCAGCCACTGCAGCATTGGGATGGAGCAAGCTCAGTTGCTCTGTGGGGATGGCACATGAGCGGTCCCAGTCAGCCTGTAAGAGTCGTGAGGGGAGTATCAAGAGTATCAGTGCAGGCAGAATCTTCAGAGAGTAATGCTGTCTGCTTCTAAAAAACCTTTACTGAGCGTGTCCAAACTGATATTTCAGAGCCTTATAACTTGACCAAATTTGGGCAGATTTTCACAGGACCGACAAAAGACATATACATCTCCGACATTAGGGTGACATCCTCCCTCTTCTGAGTTTCAAGTCCCTGTTCCAACAATGGAGATCCTTAAAATTGTTGTAAGATTATTTATTTTAAACCATGGGCAAAATGGTTCCCTAATCTTTCTAGATAACGGCTGAAATTTTTTTGCTGAAAATAAAAAAAATTAAAATTACCTGAGGCGCATACTCAGCAATGGGAAATGTTAGTCCAAACAGTTAAAGTTTGGCAAATTTATAAGCAACCTGAGCCAGGCTCTTATAGTGGAATGTGTCAGGCATCCTTAACCACAGGCATCACTGCTAGCTCCACCTAAAATGGCAGGCCCATTGTTTTCAAGAGGGGCAGGGAAGAAGGAGGCACAGTGTCTTCTTCTATCCCCCAAAAATGGTTTTGAAATACTACATTATATATTACACACAAACAACTTAGTTAAAACAACATTATTAAGGTTGAAAAGTCAAGCACTCAAAAGTTGGGAAATGTTAAAACGAAGATTGTCTATGCAAACTTAATGTCCCCATTGTGCATATGCATTGATATAATCTTTACTTTCATGATCACATGTCATTCCACATGATCCACAGGGGTCCTAGCGAAAAAATATTATACTGTCATATACTGAAAGACTATTAGAACACACACACAAGGGGGCCAAATTAAGATTACAAAGGCAACTTTTAAGTCTGCCAGGTGTCCAGTTTTCGACCGGAACTCCCAATCAAAAGGGACCCTGGCGGCTCCGATCAGCACCACTGACCGGGCCGTTAAAAGTCCAGTCGGCAGCTCAGCGGGGCTAAGGCAGGCTCCCTGCCTTCTATGGCACCCCAACCCCCTGCCCCAGCCCTGATCCCCCTCCTGCCCTCCGAAAACCTCAGTCCCAGCCTGGAGCACCCTCCTGCACATGAACCCCTTATCCCCAGCCCCACCCCGGAGCCTGCACCCCCACCGGACCCCTCACACCCCTCGCAACCCAACCCCCTCCCCCAGCCTGGAGCCCCCTCCCACACACTGACCTAATTTCTGGCCCCACCCCGGAACCCGCACCCCCGCCCAGAGTCCATATCCCCTCCCACACCCCAAACCTCTACCCCATCCTGGTGATAACAAGTGAGTCGAGTGAGGGTGGGGAGAGTGAGAGACAGAGGGGAGGGGGCTCAGAGGAGAGGCGGGGCAGGGGTGTTCGGTTTTGTGCGAGGAGAAAGTTGGCAACCCTAGCAACCTTAATTCTCGTATTTCCTGTATTTACTGTTGAAGGTTTGACTTTGCAAACTAACGTTCTTTTAATAGCTTTTCATATATAATTATTAGGGCTGTCGATTAATGGCAGTTAATTCACCCGATTAACTCAAAAAATTAATCGTGATTAAAATAATTAATCAAAATTAATCGCAGTTTTAATTGCACTGTTATACACTAGAATAACCAATTAAAATTTATTAACTATTTTGCATGTTTTTTCTACATTTTCATATATATTGTATTGTGTTGCAATTGAAATCAATGTATATATTTTTATTACAAATATTTGCACTGTAAAAATGATAAATAAAAAATAGTATTTTCCAATTTACCTCATTCAAGCACTATAGTGCAATCTCTTTATCATGAAAGTGCAACTTACAAATGTAGATTTTGTTTTTGTTACGTAACTGCACTCAAAAATAATACAGTGTAAAACTTCAGAGCCTGCTAGTCCACTCAGTCCTACTTTTCATTCAACCAATCGCTAAGACAAACAAGTTTGTTTACATTTACAGGAGAGAATACTGCCCTCTTCTTATTTACAATGTCACCAGAAAGCAAGAACAGCCATTTCAATGGCACTTTCGTAGCCGGTGTTGCAAAGTATTTATGTGCCAGATACGCTAAACATTTGTATGCCCCTTCAAGCTTCGGCCACCATTCCAGAAGACATGTTTTCATGCTGATGACGGTCGTTAAAAAAAAACATGTTAATTAAATTTGTGACTGAACTCCTTGGGGGAGAACTGTATATCCCCTGTTCTGTTTTACCCTCATTCTGCCATATATTTCATGTTCATATATACCAATCTCGGATGATGACCCAGGACATGTTTGTTTTAAGAACACTTTCACTGCAGATTTGACAAAAGGCAAAGAAGGTACCAATGTGAGATTTCTAAAGATAGCTACAGCACTCGACACAAGGTTTAAGAATCTGAAGTGCCTTCCAAAATCTGACAGGGATGATGTGTGGAGCATGCTTTCAGAAGTCTTAAAAGAGCAACACTCCGATGCAGAAACTACAGAACCCTAACCACCAAAAAAGAAAATCAACCTTCTCCTGGTGGCATCTGACTCAGATAATGAAAATGAACATGCATCGGTCCGCCCTGCTTTGGATTGTTATCAAGCATGGATGCATGTCCCCTGGAATGGTGGTTGAAGCATGAAGGGACGTGTGACTCTTTAGTACATCTGACATGTAAATATCTTGTGACCCTGGCTACAACAGTGCCTTGAGAACACCTGTTCTCACTTTCAGGTGACATTGTAAACAAGAAGCGGGCAGCATTATCTCCTGCAAATGTAAACGAACTTATTTGTCTGAGTGACTGACTGAACGAGAAGTAGGACTGAGTGGACTTGCAGGCTCTAAAATTTTACATTGTTTTATTTTTGAATGCAGTTTTTTTGTACATAATTCTACATTTGTAAATTCAACTTTCATGATTAACAGATTGCACTACAGTACTTGTATTAGGTGAACTGAAAAATACTATTTTTTTTTTACAGTGCAAATACTTGTAATCAAATAAAAATATAAAGTGAGCACTGTACACTTTGTATTCAGTGTTGTAATTGAAATCAATATATTTGAAAATGTAGAAAACATCCAAAAATATTTAAATAGTATTCTATCACTAATTAACAGAGTGATTAATCGCGATTATTTTTTTCATCGCTTGACAGCCCTAATAATTATCTTTTTACACACACACACACACACACACACACACTAAAAGTCACTAGTTCTGGGTGAATGGCTTCGCCCCTTTATAGGCCTTTCTGTGGGAATAATCTCTAGAGCACAATGTAGCACTTGAGAACATGGTATGTAAAAGGCATCATCAGTTGACCACCTCAACGTCTAAATACAACACACTCCAAAAATAACCAATTACAATAATTCAGCCATAGTTAGAAACAGGGCCACCCGGGGGGGGCAAGTGGGGCAATTTGCCCCAGGCCCCGGGCCCCGCAGGGGCCCCCATGAGAGTTTTTTGGGGCCCCTGGAGCAGGGTCCTTCACTCGCTCCGGGGGCCCCAGAAAACTCTCGCGGGGCCCGGGCCCCCGGAGCTTCTTCTGCAGCAGTTCGGCGGCGGGGGGTCCTTCTGCCCCGGGACCCGCTGCCGAAGTGCCGGGTCTTCGGCGGCGGGGGCCCCCTGCCGCCGAAGACCCCAGGCCCCCTGAATCCTCTGGGCGGCCCTGGTTAGAAAATGTTTATTTGTTTACACTTTGGTAAGTCTTTCA
Source organism: Terrapene triunguis (assembly GCF_002925995.2). Lineage (NCBI taxonomy): Eukaryota > Metazoa > Chordata > Testudines > Emydidae > Terrapene > Terrapene triunguis. The sequence continues at coordinate 9,482,096 of NW_020664418.1, read as the reverse complement.
AACCCAGCAATCAAAATTCAGACAGCTGAAGTGTTTTTTCCCCTAATGATTTGGTAAACTTATTTGCTCTCCTCAGCTCTATTTCTATTATTTTTGGATTTAGGTAGTACATAAGTTGTCCCAGTCTTGGACCAGTACTCCATTGTGCTAGGCACTGTACAAACACAACAAAATGACTGTCCCTGCCCTAAACAGTTTATAATCCAAGTTCTTGCTTGAATTAAAGTTTTGAAAAGAATGAAACCTTGAGCCAAGAAAGGTGAAAACTGGTCATTTGGAAGCTTTTCCCATTAATTTTATATCATACGGTATGTTTTCACTGCAGTTAACTCAGATCCAGGTACCTGCATTAGCCTAGCCAAGGTGTGAGCATCTACACTGCTATGCCATACTCGAGTCATACCCCGTATAGCCACATCCATACTGGTGCTTCACCAACCTAAGTGCCACACTAAGCTTTGCTGCTCTATAAATTGTGTGAAGAGTATTGTGGGAGAACTTGTCTATCCTACCCAAGTTCCTGTGCAGAACTTTTCTTAGCCTGCCAACTCAGTACAGCAAAGCGCTTCTGGCTTTGCAAGGCTTTACACTTCTGTCCACACTCTCCATTCCAGCCAGTAGCAAGGCATGGATCCAGCTCAGAACAATGACCTGTTCCAGCTGTTGGCATTAATGCAACTCATTTCAGCAACAGCAGGCAAGTGAAGGGAGCACACAGTGCAAGACAGTAGAGGGAACTCTGGCAGCAGCTGGTTGCCCTAAGGCGGCAATGGTATACCTTGCTAAGGAGATCATAGAGGTTGCATGCATCCATGGAGCTGAGGAGAAACCTGTTGCAGGTTTTAAATAGCTGTGGATTCCCCCTATGCTGATTAACCATTATATAAACCTCTAACCCATATTATAATATTTTCAGGATTATCTATCCCATTCCCTCTGCATTCTACTTATTCACAGAGACTTGGTGGATAAATCTCATGATTGTAATATTGGTATAGAGGTGTAGTTTCTTCAGAAAGGACAGTGTGGGGGGGGGAAGTGAGGTGGTGTGGCATTATACTTCAAGAATATATATACTTGTTCTGAGAACCAGAAGGAGGTGAGAGGCAGACCCTGTTGATAGTCTCTGAATGAAGATTGGGGGAGGGGGGGGAGAACAGGGGGTCATGTCATGCTAAGGGTCTACATAAGACCACCAAATCAGGGGAGCTGGTGGTGGATAAGGCATTGCTAGAACAAACATCAGAAACCTCCAAAACACAAGATCTGATAGTAACAGGCAACTTTAACTACCCAGACATTTGTTGGAAAAGTAATATGGCAAAATACAAAATCTCCAATAAGTTCTTTGAATGTATTGGATACAACTTCTTGGGTCAGAAGGTGGAGGAAGTAACCCCAAGGGGCAGCCATTTTAGACTTTTTTCTGACTAATGGAGAAATTGGTAGTGGACCTGAAGGCAGAAGACAATTTGGGTGCAAGTGAACATGAAATGATAGATTTCATTATTTCTAAGGACAGGAAGAAGTGAGAGCAGCAGAATAAGAACAATGGACTTCAAAAAAGCAGACTTTACCTATCAGTTCTCTGAGTTTGTTAATGTCCCATGGGAGGAAAATCTATGGAAATAAGAAGAGTTGGCGGTTTTTCAATGAGACAATATAAAAGGCACAACAGCAACCTATCCCAACATGAAAAAAAGACAGGAAGAATAGTCAATATGGCTTCATCAGGAGCTCTTTCGTTACCTGAAAATCAAAAAGGAATCCAACAAAAACTGGAAACGGACAAATTGCTCAGGAGAGTACAAAAGCATAGTACAAGCCATTCAGGTTTTGTCCTGACAGCTAAGGCACAAAATGAGTTATACCTGGCAAGGGACATAAAAGGCAATAAGAAGAGGTTCTATAAATACATTAGGAACAAAAGGAAGTTGAAGGAAGGTGTAGGTTTACTACTAGGTAGGGAAAGAGCCCTAATAATGCATGACATCAAGAAGGCTGAGGTGTTTAATGCCTATTTTGCCATAGTCTTCACTAAAAAGGTTAATTGTGACTAGATGCTTAACAAAATTAACATTAAACAACAAGGGGAAGGAACACAACCCAGAAGAGAGAAAGAATAGGTTAAAGAATATTTAGATAAGTTAGACGAATTCAAGTTAGCAGGCCCTGATGACATTCACCCTGGAGTACTTAAGGAACTAGCTGAAGCAATTATCTTTGAGAACTCATGGAGGATGGGTGAGATCCCAGAAGAGGGGAGACTAACACATAATACCTATCTTTTAAAAAGGGAACAAAGAGAAACTGGGGAATTATAGAACAGTCGGCCTAACTTCAATACCTGGAAGGATATTGGAACAAACTATTAAACAATTTGTAAGCACCTAGAAGATAATAGGGTTATAAGTAAGGCTGTGACTTCATCATGGAGGTCACGGATACTGTGACTTTCTGTGACCTCCATGACTTCTGCAGCGACTGGTGCACCTGGCCTGGGGACTGCCTGAGCAGCTCAGGCAGCCCCTGGGCCAGTCGCACCAGCCGCTGCTGGGGCGGTCTCGGGCCACAGCACCCTCTCTTCCCCAGCAGCAGCAGGAGTTTGTGTGCGGGAGGGGACATGGGGTTGGGGCACGGGGCAGCGTGAGGCTGGCTCTAGGCAACACTTACCTCGGGGGCGACATCCCCCTCACTCAGTCTCCACCTGTAGGCACCGCTCCCGCGGTTCACAGCCAATCGGAGCTGCGAAGCTGGCGCTCGGAGCGGAGGCAGCGTGCAGAGCTGCCTGGCCACGTCTGCGCCTAGGAGTTGAGTGAGGGGGATGTTGCCACTTCCAGGGAGGCGCAGAGCCAGGTAGGGAGCCTGCCAGCCCCGCCAACCCCTCCCCAGCCCCAGCGGGGGTCCCGGGCTGCACACCACTGCCTGTCCCCCCCACACCTCAGGGTACCACTGGGCTGCACCCCCTGCTCCCCCCAAGATTTAATCAGGGGTATATAGTAGAAGTCATGGATAGGTCACGGGCCATGAATTTTTGTTTATTGCCCATGACCTGTCAATGACTTACTAAAAATACCCGTGACTAAAACGTAGCCTTAGTTATAAGGAATAGCCCCATGGATCTGTCAAGAACAAATAATGCCAAACCAACCTAATTTACTTCATTTACTGGATGGGGGGGAAGCAGTAAACACCTAAAATAAAATAAATACCTTGCATTTGTCATCAGTAATTTTCATGTTCCCATGATATTCCTCATTCAATCTCATTTTTGTGACAAATTAAACACAGATTTTATCAGCTTTCACATACCGTTAGAAATAATGAAAAGCCAAAAGTAATTACAATTACTCAACTGGGTACTAGCAACCCACTCCTGTACCAGCCAGACTCCCACTCTGCCAAACTCTGCTTAATGCCATCCTTTACTCCAGCACAGAAGGGCTGAAAATGACTCTGCAGCCCATACAAGGCACTCATCTCCCCAAGGGCCTAATATGTTGCCTGTAACCATTCCCAGTCTCTGTTAGCACTAGAGCAAGGTACTAAACTAGTAGCCCAACTGCCAACCCCATATGCTGCATCTTCATTTGACCTTTAGGGTGTCCAACAAATGTCTTTTAAGGGAAAGATGCAAATAAGCATTATATTACTTTTAAATGTCAAGTTTCACCAATCAGTCATAACGTCCTTTATAAAGCAGAGCTGGCAGTGATACCTATAGATAAGGTTCCCTAACACTTCTGAAACTTACGATTCAGACAAATTTTTAAAGCTTAATTCCTTCTTTATTTTTAATAAAATATCAGCAAAAATGGTTCAGCTGTTTTTGAAATTAAGGGTGGGGGAAACAGATAGTTTTGCTAATGTTAAAAAATTCCAACCTTTTTTGGGGGGTTGTTTTTAAAAACTTTCACTTCCACGTTTCAGAAGGGGGAAGTGACATCTACAAGCATTTTTTAAAGTCACTATTTGTTAATTTGCTTGTTTGTTTACTATTTCATAAAATTTCATGATGTGCAATAGGTCACAGTTATTAGTGTGAATTTGTGAAGTTTTACTGGATGTAGGTTTTAACTAGGGCTGTCAAGCGATTAAAAAAATTAACCATGATTAATCATGTGATTAAAAAATTAACCGCGATTAATCACGGAATTAATCGCAGTTAAACAATCATAGAACACCACTTATTTAAATATTTTTGGATGTTTTCTACATTTTCTAATAGAATGATTTCAATTACAACACAACTAAAAGTGTACAGTGCTCACTTTATATTTATTTTTATTACAAATATTTGCACTGTAAAAAACAAAAGAAATAGTATTTTTTAATTCACCTAATACAAGTACTGCAGTGCAATCTGTTTATCATGAAAGTTGAACTTACAAATGTTATGTAATGTACAAAAAATTATGTACAAAATTATGTACAAAAAATAACTGCATTCAAAAACAAAACAATGTAAAACTTTAGTGCCTACAAGTCCACTAAGTCCTATTTCTTGTTCAGCCAATCAGTCAAACAAACAAGCTCGTTTACATTTGCAGGAGATAATGCTTTTCATAGATTCATAGATTCTAGGATTCATAGATTCTAGGACTGGAAGGGACCTCGAGAGGTCATCGAGT
>NW_020664418.1:9460860-9472465 GCF_002925995.2 Terrapene triunguis | reverse complement strand
AATCTGTTAACATTATAGTGGTAATTTCTAAATTGCACAGAAGTCAAAACCCTGGCTACACTGCAACTATTATGTCATAAAATGCTAACAATTCTAATACAACAATCTAGCTACCTAAAATTGGTTTCAAACTTTTTCATAGTGCTAGTCATCTTTTCATTCAGAGATTGTTTCATGGACCACCTCCCCTCCCACTTGTAATTGCATAACATCCCTGTTGAAAAGCAGTAATTATTTACATGGAGAAGTAAAAATATTGTGTATTTTTAGTTGTCTTTTAATGAAATTTAACAGCTAAAGGAGGAGGAGGAACAAGCTCAGCGTGACCTGATACCTCTCTAAGGACTACCAGCAAAGGCATTGTGGACTATCATTTTGGAATTTTTGATCTAAATATTTCTAGTGCCATTATCACAGTATCTAGGTGGCTAACCGAACAGTTGTTAAACTGTAAATAACCAGTCAGTTGTTAATAAATTTTAAACAACATTACTGTCTGGGATCAGACATTCAGATAACTTTTCATAATGAATAGTGTTTGGAGTTCTGGCTAATAGCTTATGAAGCCTCCTGGATGCTGTGCCAATTCTTTCAATCCTGTCAATTAATGTATGGTTCAAACTGAATATTTTCCAACTATATAGGTGGAGGATATCTAACAGGCATAGAGAATCTAGATATTTTAATGAGAATACCTATTTACACAGTTGTTCCATACTTGCTGCTAGTTTTAAAAACGAGACGGTACTTGATCCCTAATTGTAAATATATCGCATGCTCTAAGAGGAAGGATAAAACAAATAAACGAATCCAATTTTCCCATAAGATTTAATGTAAATGCGGGGGGTTAGGTTCCAAGGAATTTTTTTGCTGGCAGACAAAAGGCATTATATACTGTACAGTACTGTACTGTGGTTGGGAGGTGCTCCTGGCTTACCCCACACAGGCACAGCCCAATGCAGGCAAGGATGCTAGGAAGCACCTTGCGCAGCAGCTTCCCCCTAGAAGAACAGGTGCCGACTTTGCAGGGGGATGCTCCAGGCCCATCTCTGCTCCACTCCAGGCTCACCTCTTCCCACCCCCACTCCACCTCCTAGCCGGAGCACGCCGCGTCCCCACTCCTCCCCCTCCCTCCCAGAAAGTCCTAAGTGCCGCCAAACAGCTGTTTGGCAGTGGGGGAAGCGCTGGGAGGGAGGGGGAGGAGGCAGAGAAGAGGATCTTGTGCAATGCTCCCTTCTAAAGTCGCTGCTCTTCCACAGAATCTTACAAGCAGTGGACAGAGCAGGCAGCCAAACGACGTTATAAGGGAGCATTGCACAACTTTAAAAGAGCATGTTCCCTAATGGAGCAGCGACGTAACTTTGAAACAACGTTAAGCGAGAGGACATTAAGTGAGGAGCTACTGTACTAATACAGAAAATCGTTCAGTTGCCACATTTTTCTTCCACAAGAACCTCCCATAAAACCCCCAGTTCAATGAACAAATGTTGAAATGAACATCAATTTGTATTTGTTAAAAAATCACTATGCTTTCTCTCCATTTTATTGGAATTACTCAGTTTTCCTGTCAATAATGAAAACCAGATGTTACATAGAGAAGAGGGTTACATGAGCTAGAATGAAAAACCAAGAAAGCAATAATCCAGTTACACCCATTCATTACGCATATATTTTACTTGTGATATAAAGTTTTTTATATTGCATCTGTATTATTACAAATATTATAATTGTGATGTAATACTAGAAAATGTAATTTTCCCTTTCATAAACTGGTAGAGTAAAAAGCATACGAGTTAAAGGTTTTAGCTAAGTTTTCATTCTGCTGCACAAGAAGTTTAGATAGCTTGACTTAGTCCCTGTAGCATTAATGCCAACATTATGGTTTGCAATACCTTTTGCAAGAGCCCAAGCCCAGTATTATTCCAGGCTTACTGGTCCTTGGATGCCCACTTGTTATAGTTAGAACATCAAGGCATACACATACGTAAGTATGTGCACTTTTAGGAAATGTCACTGAATATAAATTATAGTGTGTTAATTCATATAGTTCACAAAATGAAGCATGGAGAAAAGTCTGTTGGAGGTGGGCAACTGCATATGTTGCAAAAAATAAGAAATTTGGTTAAATCAAAGGTAATTGAAAAGGGTTCAGAAGTTATCTGCACAAGGCATTATACAAGTATTGGTCATATATTCACAGTGGGCCTTGTACACTCATATCATTATGAGAGATCATTGTGCATGTTTCATAGATATAAGGAAGGTGGGCTCTTCAATTCCTGTGCCTCCTCCAAAATTTCTGCACCCAACAACAGCACTGATTTGCATTTCTATACTTCTCATTTACTTTCTAAAATGATTAGTGATAATGTTCTCCCATTTAGATCAGGAACTACGATAATAATTAAGAAAGTTTAATTCAGAATCTATAAGAACAGGGTTATTCTTCGATAGAATTTGAGGAAAGACAGCAAGAAAATGGGAAAAATGAGAGTTCAGTTATAAAATACATCATACACCAAATACATTGTCTTTACACAGTATGTGGTATATAGAATCAGGACATATTAGCGAGAGAGGTATCATCTATTAGTTAAAGTAGGGTACTGGAACTCAGAAAATGTACATATTGTTTCTAGGTCTGGCAGTGATTTTCTGTTGACTTGGGCAAGTAACTTTTACACAATGGAGAAAATAAAGCCCTTTCAAAGGTGGGTTAATTTTGAGCTCATCAGATGAAAGGCACTATACGAATACAAAGTATTATCAAGTCACATCTAGCCCATTCCTGCACAACAGTGCAGGACTGTTTCCTGAAGTTAAGCCCCCTCGTTTACAATTTAAACCGATTAAAAAAAAACAAACAAAAAAACCCTAGATTTACAAAAAGTATTTGTTTTTCCCCCCGAATCTCACCCTACTTTTGTATCAAATATATTAAAAATAACTTGTTTTATTAGGAAAATACAATACATTGCATGAGATATATGTATTATGACAATATATTAGTCTGTGTGTGTATGCAAAGCTGCCTGTTTTATTTGGGGATTAGAGATTTATTGTTTTCTTAAACTCAGAGGTGGCATTTGTTTTGAGTTCTGTTTTAGTTCTGCAGCAAACCACACTGAATTCTGTTAATCAAAGGATTAATCTACTGAATACTTTTTCCAATCCTACCGTCCACCAAAATAAACCCTGATAATTACCAGAAAAATTAAAAAGAACGAGGAGTACTTGTGGCATCTTAGAGACTAACAAATGTATTTGAGCATAAGCTTTCATGGGCTAAAACCCACTTCATCAGATGCATGCAGTGGAAAATACAGTAGGAAGATATATATACACAGAGAACATGAAAAAATGGGTGTTGCAATGTTGCAATACTAACTATAACGAGAGTAATCAATTAATGTGGGCTATTATCAGCAGGAGGAAAAAAAACTTTTGTAGTGATAATCAGGATGGCCCATTTCCAACAGTTGACAAGAAGGTGTGAGTAACAGTGGGGGGGGAGGGATTAGCATGGGGAAATAGTTTTTACTTTGTGCAATGACCCATCCACTCCCAGTCTTTATTCAAGCCTAATTTTATGGTGTCCAGTTTGCAAATTAATTCCAATTCTGTAGTTTCTCGTTGGAGTCTGTTTTTGAAGTTTTTTTCGTGGAGTATTGCGACTTTGAGGTCTGTAATTGTGTGACCGGGGAGGTTGAAGTGTTCTCCGGCTGCTTTTTGAATGTTATAATTCTTGACGTCTGATTTGTGTCCATTTATTCTTTTGCATAGAGACTGTCCGGTTTGGCCAATGTACATGGCAGAGGGGCATTGCTGGCACATGATGGCATATATCACATTGGTAGATGCACAGGTGAACGAGCCTCTGATAGCGTGGCTGATGTGATTAAGTCCTATGATGGTATCCCCTGAATAGATATGTGGACAGAGTTGGCAACGGGCTTTGCTGCAAGGATAGGTTCCCTGGGTTAGTGTTTTTGTTGTGTGGCTGCTGGTGAGTATTTGCTTCAGGTTGGGGGGCTGTCTGTAAGCGAGGACTGGCCTGTCTCCCAAGATCTGTGAGAGTGAGGGATCATCCTTCAGGATAGGTTGTAGATCCTTGATGACGCGCTGGAGAGGTTTTAGTTGGGGGTTGAACGTGACGGCTAGTGGCGTTCTGTTACTTTCTTGGTGGGCCTGTCCTGTAGTAGGGGACTTACTCCAACTCTCCTTACTTGGTATATACAACCTTTAAATACTTCTAGAACATTATTGCACTCCCCTCTGGTCATCATTTGGGCAAGTTAAAACTATTTACTCCTTTTAATTTTTCCTTACAAGTAAATTCTTCCAAACCATATATCAATTATGTAATATATATAGGAAGAGCAACTTTGTGTTGCCACACTAGAACTTGGGAACTGCTATCCTTCTACTTACTGTGCTGCTTGTTACTGTTATTCAATTTAATGTATTATAGCTGAAGGCCATTTCACAGGGTTGCTGAATGCATTTATCCACTAGTGATTAACAGGGCTAAGAATGATACAGAAAAAAACGTATCTGAAGCAAAGGACATTAAAATATAAGAGCAATAAAAAAAGTAAAAGTACATGTTACAGTTGGCAGTGCACTGGTATTAGATCACTGTAAATCCTAGATTGATCCCCTATATAAAGTTCAAACGCACATTTCCTGATTAAGGTAAAAAGCCTGGCTAAAATTTATGAACTGCTGGCAAGTTTACATCTATGCTAGGGGCCTCCAAATAGCAGGACCATTCTGACCTACAAAAGTGAAGTGCAGTTAGACAACAGGAATACGCTTTTCACTGAGAGGAAAACTACAGCATCATCACAGCCATAGCACCAATCTGAACAATGGATATGTCACATTTCAACAACAGCAAATAAAATACTGTTGCCAAAAAAATGACAATTGGTAGATGTATGACTATCCAAAAGGATAGTGTGACACTTCCCTTCTATAGTATCAGTATATGTTTGCCAATACTAATATTAAAAGGGACCCACTCTCACACAATCATTCTGTAGGAACACAGTTGTGCTTAAACATTTGTAGTATACTTAACTTTATTCTCAGTTTTAACATTTCAAACTAATCTACACACATGATTTATAATTAATTTCCTGGCGTGACCCACTATTGCTCAGAGATTTTTAAAATAAAGTGAGTGTAGGATACATTTTCAACAACTTACATAGGGAAATCTAATTTTAAATTAAAAATGAATGGTTACTCCAAAACTGGTACCGGAGACCCCTTATTAGACCACATCCTATTTTAAGAAATTAACTAAAAAGATCTCCAAAGGCAGAATGCTGGCCAGGTAGTTCCATCTTGTTCCATCTTGATAACACAACTACCTCCATTATGCAAATACTTTATGTCTGTCTTTGGTGCAGTGGATTAAAACAGGTTTCATTGTGTAGGAGCTGTGAATATAAAAACTCCCTTTACAGCTCTATCTCTTCTCTATAGTGCAGAGAGCTTCTACATCCAACTTTTGAGTATTTGGCACCAGCAATAATGGACATATATACAATCTTTAGATTTGTGCACCCTGTACAATAAATGCCATCTATCCTGGTACTCCTTGCTGAAAGGGTGTTTATTATCCATCTCTCTCTAAGTACTTCTATGCCCCCCCATTACAATACTAATGGGCATCTCAAAATATGTAATGTATTTATCCTCACACCGCACTAGGAGGCAAGGAAGTGCTATAATCCCCATTTTACAGATGGGGAGCCAAAGCACAGAGAGACTAACGGCTAGTCTGCACTATTGCACTACATCAGCGCAGCTGCACCACTCTAGCGCGTATGGTGACGACGCACTACGCCGACAGAAGAGCACTCTCCAGTCAACATAATTATTCCACCTCAATGAAAGGCAGACGCTATGTCAGCGGGATAGCATTTCCCACTGATAAAGCAGTGTCCACACCGCGCGCTAAGTCTATGTAACTTAAGTTGCTCAGGGGGGTGGCTTTTTCACACCCCTGAGTAACGTAACTTACATTGACTTAAGCAGCAGTGTAGACAAGCCCTTAGTGACTTGTTCATGGACACACAGGAAAGTGTGGCAGAAAGTGAATTGAACTCAAGTTTCCCAAGTGCCAGCCTAGTGCCCTAGCCGTTGGACCAGCCTCTTTCTCAGACTTTAAAATGCTTATAAATATCACCATAATCTTAGAATAATTTTAAAAGACTAGCTTACTGTTTTCAATACCTCCAATATATAAAGTGGCAGCAGCACCTAAATAGAATAGCAGAAACTTTATATAACAGATATCAATAGGGAACACTACCCACATTTAAAGAAAGTTATTTAAGGGAAGTCAGATATTCAAAAACTAGATTTGCAGTCTCAGAGGGCAATTTGTTCCAGTTCTTACAGTTCAGCAAGATAAAAGAATAGGAGTACTTGTGGCACCTTAGAGACTAACAAATTTATTAGAGCATAAGCTTTTGTGGGCTACAACCCACTTCTTCGGATGCATAAAAGGTGCCACAAGTACTCCTATTCTTTTTGCGGATACAGACTAACACGGCTGCTACTCTGAAACCTTCATTCAGCAAGATAGTAACTCCAAATAATTACGTGGACAAGAAAGAATACTAGTTCTTAAGTTACCAGAATTAAATGCAGAATTTTAGGATTTTGTAGCTTAAGTCCTTGAAAAAACTGTTTGAACTAACTGTAAGCAGTTTCAAATTCTACATTATCTTTCTGAGAAGATTAATATCTAGCATACAAAAAACATTTCATTCTAAACCATCCCTGGCCAGCACTCTTGCAGTGCTATCTAACATGTCAGATTTATACAGCAGAAACCATTAAAAAGTAAAAAATTGTCAATCGTTGCCATAATTACTACAGATACATTTTATTCCAGTGGTTCTCAATCAGGAGTACACGTACCCCTGGAGGTACACAGAGGTCTTCGAGGAGGTACATCAGCTCATCTAGATATTTGCCTAGTTTTACAACAGGCAGCAATAAAAGCACTAGCGAAGTCAGTACAAACTAAAATTTCATACGATGACTTGTTTCTGCCTCTCTATATGCAATACACTGAAATGTAAGTACAATATTTATATTCTGATTGATTTATATTATAATTATATGGTAAAAATGAGAAAGCAAGTAATTTTTCTGTAATAGTGTGCTGTGATACTTTTGTATTTTTTGTGTCTGATTTTGAAAGCAAGTAGTTTTTAAGTGAGGTGAAACTTGTGGTACAGAAGACAAATCAAACTCCTGAAAGGGGTACAGTAGTCTGAAAAGGTTAAGAACCACTGTCCTATTCTACATACAGAGAAAAACTCTGCTAACCTCAGATACCTCTGTTTCATAATTGATGACAACTGTTAACTTTTTAACGTAAAGAACAGTATCTTGTTAGGACTTGGATTTAGGTTTCAAAACTATAATTTTGATACAGTACGTTAAAATTATTAAATGTGGTATTTAATAGATGCCACACTTCCTAAAAGTATTCTAAAGTCACACTAAAATTATTTATAAAGTACAATTCCACACTGACCTTACTATAAGTTGTTTGTTTTCTTTTCAGGAGCTATTTGCCAAAAAAAGCACCAATTTCTCATTCTGTGCAGCTACAAAATATTGTTCCTTCAAAATCCACTGCACACATCTTCAGGGCACAATGAAGGATTCTTGTCCTTCAGCTATCAACATCAACTTTCTATAGAAGCCCCCTGGTAGAGCAGTGGCTAACCCCATCAAGCCCTTGAACTAAAATGTTGATTCATGCATTGTCATTAGGCCCGTCAATTAATCGCAGTTAACTTACGCGATTAACTAAAAAAAAATTAATCACGATTAATCGCAGTTTTAATCGCACTGTTAAACAATAGAATCCCAATTGAAATTTAATAAATATTTTTGGATGCTTTTCTACATTTTCAAATATATTGACTTCAATTACAACACAGAATACAAAGTGTACAGTACTCACTTTATTATTTTTGATTATTATTTATATTACAAATACTTGCACTGTAAAAATGATTAACAAAAGAAACAGTATTTTTCAATTCACCTCATACAAATACCGTATCGCAATCTCTTTATTGTTAAAGTGCAATTTATAAACCTAGATTTTTTTTTGTTACATAACTGCACTCAAAAACAAAGTAAAACTTTTGAGCCTACAAATCCACTTAGTCCTACTTCTTGTTCAGCCAACCGCTAAGACAAAGAAGTTTGTTTACATTTATGGGAGATAATGCTGCCCACTTCTTATGTACAATGTCACCTGGAAATGAGAACAGGCACTTTTGTAGCCAGCATTTCAAGATATTTACGTGTCAGATATGCTAAACATTTGTATGCCCCTTCATGCTTTGGCCACCATTCCAGAGGACATGCTTCCATGCTGATGACGCTCGTTAAAAAAAAAAAATTGTCAAATAAATTTGTGACTGAACTTGTAGGAGAACTGTATGCCTCCTGCTCTGTTTTACCCGCATTCAGCCATATATTTCATGTTATAATAGTCTGGGATGATGACCCAGCACATGTTGTTCATTTTAAGAATACTTTCACTGCAGATTTGACAACACACAAAGAAGGTACCAATGTGAAATTTCTAAGGATAGATACAGCACTCGACCCAAGGTATAAGGATCTGAACTGCTTTCCAAAATCTGAGAGGGACAAGTTATGGAGCATGCTTTCAGATGTCTTAAAAAAGCAACAATCCGATGCAAAAACTACAAAATCAGAACCACCAAAAAAGAAAATCAGTCTTCTGTTGGTGGCATCTGACTCAGATGATGAAAATGAACATACTTTGGGACGTACTGTTTTGAATTGTTATTGAGCAGAACCAATCAGCATGGACGCATGTCCTCTGGAATGGTGGTTGAAGCATGAAGGGACATATGAATCTTTAGCACATCTGGCACGTAAATAACTTGCGACACCGGCTATGACAGCGCCATGCAAACGCCTGTTCTCACTTTCAGGTGCCATTATAAATAAGAAGCGGGCAGCATTATCTCCTGCAAATGTAAACAAACTTATTTGTCTGAGCGACTGGCTGAACAAGAAGTAGGACTGAGTGGACTTGTAGGCTCTAAAGTTTTACATTGTTTTCTTTTTTGAACGCAGGTTTCTTGGTACATAATTCTACATTTGTAACTTCAACTTTCATGATAAAGAAATTGCACTACAGTACTTGAAATGGGGGAATTGAAAAATACTTTCTTTTTTTACAGTGCAAATATTTGTAATCAAAAATAAATATAAAGTGAGCACTATACATTTTTTGTTCTGTTTTGTAATTGAAATCAATATATTTGAAAATGTAGAAAACATCCAAAAATATTTAAATAAATGGTATTCTATTATTGTTTAACAGCACTATTAATCGCACTATTAATCGCGGTTAATTTTTTTAATCGTGCGATTAATCATGATTAACTTTTTTAATTGTTTGACAACCCTAATTGTCATTATTCTATTTGATCACTCTGTAACTGGTGTGGATAAAAGTAAATAAAAGCATAGCTCCCTTTTTCTGATAAGGTGTCATCTTTGGCTTCAGACAACATATATATCAATGCAAGAAGCTTAAAGGCAAAAACAGGTGAACTAAAATGCTTAGCAAGGGAAGAGGACCTTGATATAATAGATATAAAAATGGAAGAATGAATGACAAAAATCAACAGGATGCTCCAATACCTGGCTATAAACTATGCAAGAAGGTCAGTTTATGCTGCAGAGATAGGGAAGTAGCACTATACCGAAACAATTCCGAAGTAGCTTGTGAGATTAAAATTCTGATGGAGAGAACTGTACACTATAATCTGTATGGACAGACTATGAGTGGTGGTTGCATGTGGATTTGGGCTGGAGTTAGTGACAGATGTGCAGACACTTACGTCAGTGGAGCAAGATATTGAGAGAGGAAAAGTTACAAAAAGTATGAGGTAAAACCAGAGATGAGGTTAAGATTGGAAGGAAATGAATATAGAGAGACTTATGAAGGTGAGGAGGATGTGACAAAGGATTAAGGAATCATCATGAAAGAACATGGAGAAAGAAAGAACAAAACAAAAGGAAAAAAGTGGGAGGAAGAGAAGAGATATTAAATAGAAAATAAAGACAAGATCATGATATAGTAGGAGGCGGCAAAATAAACCCAGATAAACATAAAAAAGGACACAGTTTGCACCTGTCACTCCTGTTGCATCGGCAAGCTACACCCCCCTGTGTGGGATACAAATCCTCCCTTGCATCACCCTAATAAGAAGGGTTTGGACACAGACATGACTATCAAAGGGTATGTCTACACTATGAAATTAGGTCGATTTTATCGAAGTCGATTTTTAGAAATCGATTTTATACAGTCGCTGGCATATGGCCACACTAAGCGCATTAAGTCGGCAGAGTGCGTCCTCACTACCATGGCTAGCATCGACTTACGGAGCGGTGCACTGTGGGTAGCTATCCCACAGTTCCCGCAGTCTCCGCCACCCATTGGAATTCTGGGTTAAGCTCCCAATGCCTGATGGGCAAAAACATTGTTGCGGGTGGTTTTGGGTACATGTCGTCAGTCGCCCCTCCCTCTGTGAAAGCAACGGCAGACAATCGTTTCGCGCCTTTTTTCCTGCGTTACCCATGCAGACGCCATACCATGGCAAGCATGGACCCCGCTCAGCTCACCATCACCGCTGCTGTTGTGAGCAAGTCTACTGTGGGGACTTGCTGTGATCCAATTAGCCAATGCAATCATTGACGTTCTGTTATCAAGGGTAGTGACTCTGGGAAACATGCAGGCCTTTTTAGATTTTAGGTGCATCATATTCCTGTTCTTTGTTGCTGGTGAAGAAGTCTTGCAGCCGTACATTCCAGTCCGGTCGGTGCTGTAACACCCCATAGCACTTCTGTGGTTGACACATGTAAGAGCTCCAGGGCTCTTGTTCTTTTGCCTTGGCCGAGGTACCTTGCCCTACCTGGACCTCCAAGCATTCGACACAGAAGCACCTGCAGTAGCTGGCATTGCTAAACAGCAGCAGCTCCTTGCCTTTGCAGCAGACGGTGCAGCAGGACTGCTAACCATCATCGTTGGACATGTAGCTTGGCCAGGGGTTCTGGGAACATCTTCCCTGCCCGGCTCCTAGCAACCTCCAGGGCATGGTGTACGGCTCCATCACTTCCCCTGCAACTCTGCTCTCCTGCTCCCCAGCGACAAGCTCGAGGGATCCGTTCATGAAGCCTGGACAGTAGTAAGGAGCAGTTCAACTATTGGCTGAGCAAATGCAGAATGGTGGTAGAATGTGCATTTGGACGTTTAAAAGCTAGCTGGCGCTGTTAGTCAGACCTCAGCGCGACCAACATTCCCATTGTTATTGCTACTTGCTGTGTGTTCCATAATATCTGTGAGAGTAAGCGGGAGACGTTTATGGCGGGGTGGGAGGTTGAGGCAAATCACCTGGCGTCCGATTTTGAGCAGCCAGAAACCAGGGCGATTAGAAGAGCACAGCAAGCAGGGCCGGCTCCAGGCACCAGCTTACCAAGTAGGTGCTTGGGGCAGCCACTTCGGAGAGGGGCGGCA
>NW_020664418.1:9447275-9460760 GCF_002925995.2 Terrapene triunguis | reverse complement strand
TTTTTTTTTTTTTTTTTTTTTTTTGGTTACGTTTGGCTGCTTGGGGCAGCCAAAACCCTGGAGCCGGCCCTGACAGCAAGGTGCGCTGCACATCAGAGAGGCTTTGAAAACCAGTTTCATGACTGGCCAGGTTCGGTGTGACAGTTGTGTGTCTCTCTCCTTGATGCAAACCTGCCCCCTTTGTTGATTTTAATTCCCTGTAAGCCAACCACCTTCCCCCCTTCGAAATAAAGTAACTATTGTTTTGAAACCATGCATTCTTTCTTTATTAATTAAAAAAAAAAAAGATAACGGACAAGGTAGCCCAGGTGGGGTGGGGTGGGGAGGGAAGGACAAGGCCACATTGCTTATTGTAGCCACACTAAAATTCAAACTGTTTGAATGACAGCTGTCTGTTGATTGGGCCATCCTCTGCAGTGGAGTGGCTGGTGCCCGGAGCCTTCCCTCCCTTCCTCCGTTCTTGGGCATCTGGGTGAGGAGGCTATGGAACATGGGGAGGAGGGTAGGCGGTTATACATTGGATGCAGCAGGGGGCTGTGCTCTTGTTGGCTTTCCTGAAGCTTCAACAGACGCTTCTTCATGTCCGTTTGCTCCCCCATTAGCCTCAGCATCACATCCTGCTCCGCTCTTCACGCTCACTTAATTCTTTCCTGGCCTCTGCCACCGAATGCCTCCATGCATTAAGCTGTGCCCTATCAGTGCAGGAGGACTGCATGAGCTCGGAAATCATGTCATCGCGAGTGCGGTTTTTTCGCCTTCTAATCTGAGATAACCTCAGGGACGGAAATGATAGGGGGAGCGTAGAAACATTCTACGCTCTCCGATTCTGGGGGGACTGCATGGTCACCTGTGCTGCTGAGTTCACCACACTGACCAAACAGGAAATGAAATTCAAAAGTTCCCGGAGCTTTTCCTGTGTACCTGGCTAGCGCATCGGAATTCAAAGTGCTGTCCAGAGCGGTCACAACGGAGCACTCTGGGATAGCTCCCGGAGGCCAATACCGTCAATTTGCATCCACACTACCCGAAATTCAACCCAGCAAAGTCGATTTTAGCACTATTCCCAGCCAGCACTACTACTAGCCGGGGAGAGTACAGAAGTCGATTTTAAGAGCCCTTTAGGTCGACGGAACGGGGTTGGTTGTGTGGACACCTTCATTTTTAAATCGAACTAACACAGCTAAATTTGACCTAACCCTGTAGGGTAGACCTGGCCGAAGAAACATATATGTTTAAAGAGTTTGATGAGTCCAGGGAGGTGAGGGGGGAGAGAAGAGGTACATCTCTTGCTTTTGTAACCATTTAGCTTTTCCAAGCTGCAGACAGCATTATGAACAGTTCAATATACGAGTTTACCTTTATATTATGAACCACTTAATCAACCTTTACTTCATAGATCACTGGAAAAACCCTGAGAGTGTAGGCACATTTAAAGTGAACAACTGAGAGCTGCTATACTTACACAATAATTTCAATAGATTTCTTGCCAACCTGGATGTTCATTCTCACCAAAGTAGACATAAATTTTTGAAAAAAAAAAGATACAGCAATGTTGACTTCAACAGTCCAGAAAACTTAAAATCTCCAAAATAATTCTCTACATATATACTGGGACCACCTGTTGACTTACTAGTATATACAACGATATTCCAGCAATGTTAAAAGTATCTGAGTGAAGTTGCAGACATGAGGCACTCGATAGATATATCCAAAACACTGGGGGATATGGGGCATGGAAAGAAAAGAGATGGTCAGAGAGCTGGTGATGGATAACAGGGAAAAAAAGGAGGTACGGGCAGTGGAGAACAAGAGAAATCTAAGAAGTATGGGGGAGCAGGGGAAGAGAGGGGGAAAATGAGAAAAACGGCTCAGGCAAAAGGCCAGGTATTCAACCATGGAGGAGAACCCAAATACTAAGTTAAAAGCAAAAGTTCTTCATTTCACTTTGCTTGACCTGTATCTTTTCTTACTGGGAGTAGCGTTGTAGACAAAATAAGGGTGGGCCTTCAGTCAGCCTTTCCACAATGGAAATATGATGGTTGCTTATATTTTATAGTGGAAAAAGTATCAGCTACTGGTAAATCTATTTTAAAAACTTTTTGTATTATTTTTCACATGAAATAGTCTTGGGTCAAAAGCACAGACAACAATTTCTCACATTCGGACATTATAAGGAAACTGGACTTTAAAAGCAGTGTAATGGAATGTTTATTAGGGCTGCCAAAAATGTAACGGTCTTATTTGTGTTTATTACAATGCAAAAAATGTCTCAGACTCCAGATTGATTTTATCATTTGCTAATATTCTGGGGAGATACCAAATACACTTATGAACTTGCAAAGTAAATAGACTGAATATTTTAAAGTGAGGAGTAACAAAAACATTTCTTAATATTTTGGCATGGAGTCTGATACTGATTTGAAATAAATTAATATAGACAAGCTACAGAATCACAGCATTCTGAGAACATTGGGGGAATGAACACAACGAAGACATTCTGAACACAGAATAATGCAGCGAACCCCCTACTTAATTGCATTATAGTAGAACCAAGAGACTGCAACTGAAATCAGGACCCCATTCTGGAAATAATTGCAGAAACACCCAGTAACAGACAAACCCTACCCCAGAATGTTTACAATCTAATTAGACAATATAGGCAAAGAGGTACAACATACAAGCAGAAGTTTGGGAACACTGGCTTGGTCTACACTACCAACTTATGTCTGCATAACTACATCACTCAGGGGTGTGGAAAATCCCTCTACAAATCCATTTTTCTGTGTAAAGGGACCCAGAGCACTGCACCAGTTTGATTGGGTACGGAGAATCCTATTCCCTTATTCTCTTTGAGTGTAACCTGCTTCTTTTTTAAGAAATTGATAGTTTAATTTACCCAGAATAGATATATTTTACTGACTTCACAACATGAAACAGCTCCTCTTATTTTGTATAACTATGTTTATATACAGAACAGACTGCCTCAGTTAAAGCATAACAGCCCTTAACGAATTTTACTAAGAAAATTTAATTAACTCTTTTCTATTACAAGCAAATTAGATAAGCACAGTTCTATTGCATTGACTTCTCCTATGTAAAGTATTCCTAGACTTTCAATCAGGTTTTGATCTGCAATATCACAAATCACAAAGCATTTGAAATCCAACATTTTAAAGTCGATTTAAATTTAAAAACAAAATTTCCAGGAAAAAAATCATTTTAATGTATTTTAAAGTTAATTAGACTTTCATACAGCAACAACATAGGGGACAGAATGTTTTTGAGGCATCTCAACTCAGATTAAGTTCTCTCAGCTACATTAGATAAAAAAAGAAAGACTGAGCAAGTTTAAGATATAAACCGATATGCCTCAGGGAATAAGTCAACTGCAAATTGGTAAGGGTTAGGAAGAAAATTCCCCAAGGGGCAGATTATTTCACAACTGCCCATCACCTGGATTCTTGCACCTTCCTATGAAGCATCCAGTACTAGACACTGTTGGAGACAAACTTCAACTAAATGGACCACTGGTCTGAGATATTATGGCAACTCCTATGTTCTTATGGCCTGGAAAGTGTCCTTTTGCACCCTGGTGGCAAGAACACAATTTGGTGGCTTTTCAGAACAGGAGGAAGTAAGACTCAGCCCATGGCCACACCTGATTCTGCGTTAGAATTAGAAAAAAAATCCATCTTGAAAAATTATGTCCCTTCGTGTGATAATACGCTCTTCTGCTTTCCAGTGAGCCTGCTTGATTCATTCGACAACATTAAAATCTAGTCTTTTTAAAATCACCATCACTTCTAGGGTGAATAAGGCAAAAATGCAGGCAAATTTCAAAGTTGATGCTTCCTATTTTCACACAAATATGCTGATGAGCAAAGACTGAAAAACATCTTAGAGATCTAGGGGTTTAAGTATAAAACACATACACACCCCTATAATATCAGCATGGGTGTGTATATTACACACTTAAATTTGTCAGAAGGTAGCAACTGATTTCAAATGCACATAGTACCAGCACCAATGATTTCCTCAATGATAAACAAATTTCCCACTGAGATTTCATGTTTAGAAATCCCCAAATTCAAATCTCAAAAGAGTGCAGTAAAAGTTGTTTCAATAATGGGACACTAAAATACCAGAGATGTGCTCAAGATTTGGATCCTGAGCCAAAATTTTAGAAGCAGGTTAGGTTAGTACTTGAAGGGAAGGTCCAAGTCCATCTATAGTTTAAATGCTCAGACAGCATATTTTAAATACTGCTGCCAGGTTAACATGCATAGTTGATGCATGTTTAATAGAACATAGCTCAGCATTCCTAAAACTTATTGCCAAGTGGTATTGTTCAAACATTCATGGAAGTACACAAGTATGCATGTTCTGTGAGCACATTGGCTTTTATTCAAACTTTATATCCCAAAAGAAAAGTTATAACATCATCATTAATCTGCCATCAGAAAAGTGCATTCTGTCAATTTGCCCAAGCATCAAAAGAGTTAACACAATGGAATTTAGCAAGGGAATTACACCCTATCTGGAATTACTTGGAGGGGGATGTGGGTGTTCACCATCCCAGATGGCTTCAACAAAGTGCTACAGCTGCATAGGCGCCGACTCCGTGGCACCCACCGGCAGCTCCCTGCCCCAGCTCACCTCCGCCTCTGCTCTGCCTCCGCCTCCTCCCCTGGGCACACCACGTGCCTGCTTTCCCCCCCTGACTCCCAGCGCTTGCGCCGCGAAAAAGCTGATTCGCACAGCAAGCACTGGGAGGGAAGAAGGGGAACGCGGCGCGCTCAAGGAAGAGGCGGGGCCGGAGCAGGGATTTGGGGAAAGGGTCCAATAGGGGCAGGGAGGGGGCGGAGTTGGGGCAGGGACTTTGGGGAAAGGGTTGGAATGGGGTTGGGGCAGAGGCGGGGAAAGGGTGGAGTCGGGGTGGGGCCGGGGCGGTGGGGCATAAGCACCCACCGGCGCCAGGGAAAGTTGGTGCCTATGTAC
The DNA here is from genome assembly GCF_002925995.2 of Terrapene triunguis. Classification (NCBI taxonomy): domain Eukaryota; kingdom Metazoa; phylum Chordata; order Testudines; family Emydidae; genus Terrapene; species Terrapene triunguis. The sequence continues at coordinate 9,455,762 of NW_020664418.1, read as the reverse complement.
AGATGGCTGACTTTTTCTATAAAAAGGTATGCATATTTGGCTTAAAATGAAACAACTTCATATTGTTTATGTCACTTATGTATTGAAAGCCCCGTATATGTCTAATTATTCCAATTAATTGATCCCTAGCCTCAGCTCAGCAGCTTGTCATTTAACTTTAAAGCACTGGGCAGCACCTACTGTAAAAAATGCAAACAGTGAAACTTTGTTTTCTCTTATGCATAATAGCAGTCAGATTCCCTACCTTCTGAAATCTAAAGCAGTCTTTCCAGTTCAACTTATTGTAAAAAGACAGGCAACAGTCCCCTAATTACTATGACAGTTGTCTTGAGTGTTCAAATAAAATACACCTCTACCCCGATATAACGCAACCCGATATAACATGAATTCAGAAATAACGCGGTAAAGCAGCGCTCCGGGGGGGCGGGGCTGCGCACTCTGGTGGATCAAAGCAAGTTCGATATAACGCGGTTTCACCTATAATGTGGTAAGATTTTTTGGCTCCCGAGGACAGCATTATATCGAGGTAGAGGTGTATCTCTTCAGTGTTCCTTTTGCATTTCTTCAAATCCACTTGCCAGTAATGAGTAGGAAACTTTCTCGGGAAAATTTAACAATTTCTAGTCCTTATGGTTGAAACAGTAAGTTCCAAACGTGAACCAAACATACACTGCTGAAGTGATATTCTTTCTGAATCTGTAGACAGATCATTCCAATACTGTTGTAGCTGGTTGTAAGATTGTCTAAGTAGGTGTCAACTGGGAAATAGTGAAGTATCTCAGCTACTATAAAATGTTAATTGTTGACTTTTAGTTGGGACTGTGACAGACTGACAATATCCTGTAACATCCTGGACAAATTTTATGGGATTAAGGTAAACTTTACTGAATTAAATTAAACCTTATTTAATTAGTTTTAACACCTGGGAAGAGGGGTTTCCAATGTATTAAAAATGCAATTGTGTATGTGTTATTCTGGAATTATATGTACCTTCTCTCTAGTAGGAGGGGGGATGTTAATGTAATTCCTGTTATCAGCCCTTTGAACCCAGTCCCCTAGAGAGGTATGTATATACTAGTTTCCACTGGATTCTCCAGGACCAACAGACAAAAAGGATTTTTGGATAAATAGCCTGGTTTTAAACAGGCTCAGGGACTTCTTCCTGATCCAGCAAATGGACAGGATGCCTGGTCCACAGAGAGCCCCAATCCTTAGGATAGGGTTGGAAGGACTGGGCCTTCTGAGATAGTACAAAGACTGGGTCTTGTTGTAAGCTGAACCTGTGATTAACTTGTAATCACAAGGAATCCCCTTGGGTGGGATATTGAAGGGCTGCTCCTGTCAGAATCCATGTTAGCACTGGGGTGAACCCTGGTAAGCTTATTAGCATGTGTGTAGCATGTCTTTTATTGTTAATATGTTTCCTCAGTAGTGCTTTTACCTTAAGAATAAAATAGGCTTGCATAAGAAGTGCTGAAGGGGTAATTTATAACTGTAGCACGCAATTACAACTCTTAATCATCTCCAAAGAGATAGCTAAGTAGGTATGCTTGGGCAGTCTGCAGGGTGGATTTGATTTAAATCAAATTGATCAAATTTAAATCACTAGTCAAGAAGACTCAATTTTATCATGGATTTCTACATAAAAGTGCATTCTTGTTGGTTGTTATAACCTTAATACACAGCCTTCGCAACTCAGAGGTAGATGTAGGTTTCATTTTTAGAAGGTACACACTATACATTTTTAAAGTGATTTATTTTGAAAACTTTTCAGATTCGTTTTACAGCTATATCAGAATTTGTTTGGTTATTTCATTTACCAAAGGTAATTGAAGCAGATATTTATGAAGTCATTGGGAGGTAAACTATCCCAATTCAACAGGTTAATCATTAATATTTGGAGGATTTTCTTGCCATGCTGCATTAGGAGGAGAACATCACCAGACAGACATTTAAATTGTTTTATTTAACTAAAATAACAACGTTATGTATTCTGGATTTTTTTCTTCAACAGCAAACATATTTTAACAAAACAAGCATATGAATTTTTGAATTTAGTTAAACATGCGAGTTTTTTAAAATCAGGTTTGTTTGTTTTTAAATTGTTTTTAACTAAAATAGTGAAATATTTTTTTAAAAAACAAAAATTAAATTGTGTCAAGTATCAGAGGGTAGCCGTGTTAGTCTGTATCTACAAAAACAACAAGGAGTCTGGTGGCACCTTAAAGACTAACAGATTTATTTGGGCATGAGCTTTCGTGAGTAAAAACCTTTGACTCTCTCAGCCAGCTCAACATGAGAAACAAAATATTGGCTTCTGCAGCTAACTCAGTCGTCTTCACCTTCATTTTCCTGTTTGTTCATAATCTGGAAAAGAAAAACAAGCTTTCCTGCTTTTTCAGGTCTCAAACGATTTCTCAATTTAGAATGAATTAGTCGAAAGGAAGAAAACGTTCTTTCTACACCGGCAGAAGAAGCTACTGCTGCTAAAAGTGAGATTATCACTTCAACAGTCTCAGAATCTAATTGCTTAAGTGACTTCCACCAGTTCATTGGTGTCACTTTCTTTAAATCATCATCAGCAAACATATATTTCTTGAATGATTCTTATTCCCAAACTGGGTCTCTTTTATGGCCTGCTGCCATTATAGGTTTTCCCTTCTAGTGAGAGAATGGTATGGCAGATCTCAAATCAATGAAGGCTACACTCAGAAAGACCTCAAGATTTCTGGAATATGCTGCTGAAACAGTTTCACTTTTGTTTCTACTGCCTGTCCCTCCCTTCTCACATTTATCTCCAGACTTCTTCTCCTTGTCCAGATCTATTCTGCCCCCAACAATCTTCTATTCATTGAACTTTTTGAAACTTTGCACTTTTAGAGAGAGGTAAGGGATTGACTGTGTACACAAATTTACAGAGGGACAATAGGGTTGAGATCTGTTATTTCTCACGTCTATATATTATTTATTTAAAAAACATTTTTGCTGTTAACAAGCATGTTATCTCTGGAGACACAAATCCACAGTTTGAGAGCTGCAAAACTAAGCATCTCTGATGATAACTTCTAGACTGAGCACTGAGTCCCATTGGGTAGATAGAAGATTAATCTAAATAATCTCTACAGAAGCCCCTGGAACTCCATAAGATTGGGTCCCTAATCCATGAACTATTGGAACTCATTTACAAAACTTTCCTTAAACATTACATGAATATATTGTCTCATACTACAGAATTAGAATTTATAATCCCTATTCCATGATGAGATATCTTTGAGCTATAATCTATCTTAATTAAAAACTATCTTTAGATAGGTTTTTTCCCTCAAAAAGCATTTTATCCAAAAAATCCAATTTAAATAAAGATTTTTTTGATTTTTTTTTTTTAAATCATTGATTTTTATCCACCCTGGCAGTCTGTCTCTGCTGGGAATAATACAGTGAATGCAGAGAACTGTGCAGCCTGGAAATACAGTAGAACCTCAGCGTTACGAACACCAGAGTTACGAACTGATCAGTCAACTGCACACCTGTTTTGGAACCAGAAGCACAGAATCAGGCAGCAGCAGACAAAAAAAAAAAAAGAAAGAAAGAAAGAAACATAGTACAGTACTGTGTTAAACTACTAAAAAATAAAAATTAAGATGGTTAAAAGCTGCATAGTAAAGTTTCAAAGCTATATTAAGCCAACATTCCGTTGTAAGAACAACCATTACGCTTTGTTCAGAGTTATAAACATTACACAGCTACGAACAATCTCCATTCCCCGAGGTGTTTGGAACTCTGAGGTTCTACTGTACCCTGTTCAGAAGGGAGAGAGACATGGGTCTCCACTCATGAAAGGCAATGGCTGAGGAACTGGATACCTCAGAGTTGGAACCCTTGGCTGGACCACTGAGAGGAGATACAGGTGCAGTTGTCCTGAACTGTGACAATAACCATGGTGACTAATTTTTTGTACATCAGTATGCAAATTTAGGTCTTCATATCAGCTCTGACTGGCAGGAGCAGCAGCCACCATCAACTACCACCACTGAAGCTCTCTGCCTTTATTTTAAATGTATTTGGCTTCAAATTTTATGTTTTAGTAACTAAACATCATAGACTGGCTTTCTGAAAATGGTTCTGAACAGCCACCTGGGGAACATACCCATCCTGGGCTGCTGCCATTACAGGGCTTCCTAACAAGGCCAGGACATTGAGGACATTATGGAGAGTAAGAATACCTGAAGCAAAACCCTAAGAATTTCACACATATGACCCCTCCTAATCCTCCTGTCTGGGGGGCAGCTTGGGGGGGCTCCTCCAAATATATGCACATATGGTATCTTTGTGGGGAGATTTGGGACAACTCTTGGTGAGGGGAGAAATTCACTGATTTTCCCTTTTAAAAAGAGGCATTGGTTACTGGCTGAGACACAGCAATACAGTGAGATACAAACAGGAATAAATAAAAGGAAACAATTTAACAGCAACATAATGTAGTCTAATACATGTACTCACATTCACCTGTTACTAAGAATGAAAAAGTTGCTCATATCCCATTCCTCTATATCAGGGGTAGGCAACCTATGGCACGCGTGCCAAAGGCGGCACGCGAGCTGATTTTCAGTGGCACTCACACTGCCTGGGTCCTGGCTACCCGTCCGGGGGGCTCTGAATTTTAATTTAATTTTAAATGAAGCTTCTTAAACATTTTAAAAACCTTATTTACATAACATACAACAATAGTTTAGTTATATATTATAGACTTATAGAAAGACCTTCTAAAAACATTAAAATGTATTACTGGCACGCGAAACCTTGAATTAGAGTGAATAAATGAAGACTTGGCACGCCACTTCTGAAAGGTTGCCGACCCCTGCTCTATATAGTCTTTGTAGAATTTTTTTATATAATTTTGACAGATATCAATGTTTATTTTTAAGCTTTTTAATTTTTATCTATTTATATTTTCACAGGTGCACAAAATTATGGGAAGTCAGGAAATAATTATGACAGTAGATGTTGAGATTCAAAAAGTTACAGCTTTAAAAGTTTAAAACACAAATTGTCAATATCACATGTCAAAACATACAAAGTAAATATCCTTAAATTCTAATAAGTTCAAGCAGCATTTTTCTTACTTTGCCTATCTGTAAATTTTGATTATCGATGTAAATAGTTTGTGTACAGTGAAATCAACATTTACTGATAAAAATCTAATCCTTCCAAGCGTTTAACTCTATAGCAGTTTGAGTAAAGTGCACATGACTTCTATAGCTGTGTACAGCATGACAATGTCCCTATGCTGGTACATGTGAAAAGTACCATGATGTGTCAGCAAACTCTCAATCTCTAAAGGAAATGATAATGAAAACAAGTTGGGAAATTGAGAATTCCACATCCAAATTGTAAAGTTTCTCCCCACCCTGTGGACCTGGTGAGCTCCACAGGAAGGAACCCTGGTTCCTGCAGATCATAAGATATTTACACAGAAGAAGAGAGAGAGAAAAGATGGCTGGAGAAATATCAGGGAGACTTACTTAAGTCTTACAGAATGGAGAACTTCCAGTGGCCCTTGGAAGTCTAATGGCTGCCCCACTTCCCAACACTTAGGAGTTTCCGAGACAGATAACACGTTTTTGGCTCTTTATAGAGTTCCAGGAGCCAGTTTTGGAACATCTGCATTGAACAACCTTCTACTGACCCATGCAGTTAGTCAAAGTTCAGGGTCCTCCCGGTTGTTTCGGTTAGGAGGAGAAACTACTGATAGAGCCAGATATTTTTGATTCAAATCTCTATTTACAAAGAATGTACAAAGTCCTGTTTCCCTGAACACAGACAGAATCAAAGAGAAGATTGTCTAGTTGCTCACAGTTCCAAGCCTCTTTCAGCCAGCACTCAGCCTCAAAAGTTCTCTTCAGGCTTTTCTCAGGGCCACATTCCCAATTCTTATTCAGGCTGTGCCCTTAGCTTTCTGCTCTCTCTCTCTCTTCTTTCATGTGAACAGACACTCACACACTCCCCTTCACAAAACAATATCCAGCCACACCCCTCTGCCCACATGTACCTTTGTTTCAACTACACCTCTACCTCGATGTAACGCTGTCCTCGGGAGCCAAAAAATCTTACCGCGTTATATCAAACTTGCTTTGATCCATCGGAGTGCGCGGCCGCGGCCCTGCCCCCCCGGAGCACTGCTTTACCGCATTATATCCGAATTCGTATTATATCGGGTCGCGTTATATCAGGGTAGAGGTGTATTTGGTTTCATAAAGAAGCTTGTTTCTTACTTTTATCAATAATGGGCAGCTGTTAAACCCACCAGTTTTGCTGAGGTTTAACCTAACCCATAACACTATTTAAGTTAGGGGAAGCTAAGATGGACTTTAAAACTCATGGCACTGGGGAAGGCCACAAACCTTGTAAGGTTCACAAGGGGCACTACGCTGAGCTTCCTAAAATTTGAAGTGGCTGGAGTTTGCGAGGGTCTGACAAGCCTAAGGCTCACAAGGGGTGGAGGCTGATGGATGTCAGGGAGCTGAGGAGCCTTCTAAGGCTAGCGAGGAGATAAAGGTTTTGGGGTGAAGAAAGGGAACCCTTTCTCACCAGGAACACTTACATGGGACCCAGAAAGCAGTAGGAGACAACAGGGGAAGCAAGGAAGGGTTCTTCACTCACTCCAATGCCCTACATGGGATCTAGGAATTAGTAGGAAGGCTATGGAGGTTCTTCTCCCCTAATTCTGCTGATGCCCAAGCCTCCTGCCAGCTACATTTTCTACCTTTTTGTGGACTTTGGGAGAAGAGTTCCAGTCCTTTGGATATTTGCATCAAAACTTTCCTCCAAGATAAGGTGGGTGGACTGCAAGGCTAGGTTCATGTTCCATTTGGACTCCTCCACCCGGGTCTACTGGGCTGGGCTTCCCCCCTCTTTGCAAGAATAGGGCTCCTCTCCTAGAGTTTGATGGAATAGGGCTGCTCTCCAGTAGACCTCCAAAAATGTCATGGAAGGTGAAGTGAAGGCTGCAAGGATATATCGATGATTTGTCTGCATATTACCTTTCAGGAATGTCAAGAGTTAAAATTAGAAACTCCTAAAACGCATGAAAAAAAGGGAAGCTAGCAAATTGGCATCTCTAAGGAGGCAGAGTTATGGTAGTTTGGTGTCGTTTGTTTAATTCAATTTACTGTGCCTCTAATTTTTTTTAAATCTGTAATGGTTTAGAAAGGTAATATGCCCACAAACCACTGGCATGAACCTGAAACCTTAACTTCATTTTAAACAAAGGTAGGCATGTGGGAATTATTGCTTAGGATTAATCTCATCAAACTCCACAAGTGGGCATGAAAGGAAAGACACTGAGGAACCTAGACTAAAAAGTTTAAAGTTATTTTCTCTAGCAAAGATCTGGGTAGAAAAGGTTTGCAGGATAGTTTAAACTATATTAACCGCTGTGAGAAAGAGGAACAAAGTATTTTGGGGTCACTATTTACCAAACTCCACTGTACTAGATGTGGTGGCTGTAGTGTAATGCACTTATAAGAAAGCCTCAGTATTGTCTGAACAATAAAATCTTCCTTGTTAATTTTCCTTGCAGTTCAGGTTTGGGGATTCAGAGCCTGCAATCCAGACTGATTCATTTTACAAGCCTGAGATTTGCTGCCAAATCCCATGATTCACAAAGCTTTCTTAGAATTACATTAGATTGCAAAGGAGCCCTAGCGCCCCATTTCAGTACTGCAAGCAAGCGTGAGAAACAATCAACAGGTGAAAGTCAACCATGTCTACCTCCTTCTCTCAACATACATACTCTGAGTAGACCAGACTTGAAAGTTCAAGTTGATAACTGACAAGCCTGTAAGCATAAGGCTGAATGGCAAGAATTCTAGATACTGAGCTTTAAAGCATTATGGGGGAACTACATGTCACTTGCATAGAGGTTTTGGCATTCCATTAGTATTAACAAAAAGAGTTCACCAGACTACCTCAACATTTTACACTCACAAATTAATCAGATGTGAATTGTTTTGACTGATTGCATACTTGACTCTTTTACATGGGATTCTAACTAGGGAGTCTCAGGTTAATTCAATTTGCTCTGTGAACTACACAGAGCAGGTAGGACAACAATTGGTTTGTCGCTGCACACTTTCTTTGGGACTCTACATAATGGGAACATGACAGAATGCACGTTCAACACAGACACTGTCCAAGAGTGAATTCTTGCTTCTGCCCAGGTGTCAGAATATAATACAACATGATTCCAAGCACTGAAGTTGATCTGAGTTGAGCGGATTCACCCATTAGATATTTTTCAAAAAACTTAACAATGGGTTGTTGAAAGACCATTTTCATAGCAGAGCTTAGACTATGTGTTCACTGCAAGAAGTAAAGGGGTTTTACAGCAGGATAACTAACATGCAATTATCAGAGGGGTAGCCGTGTTAGTCTGAATCTGTAAAAAGCAACAGAGGGTCCTGTGGCACCTTTAAGACTAACAGAAGT
>NW_020664418.1:9415848-9422275 GCF_002925995.2 Terrapene triunguis | reverse complement strand
GGGAGAGCGAGCAACGGAGGGTGGGGAATGGAGTGAGCGGGGCAGGGCTTCAGGGAAGGGGCGGGGAGATCTTGGGTTGCACTTAAATTCAAAAAGTGATCTTGTGCAAAGGTTGGAGACCACTGCTCTAGAGAAAGGTTGAGTTATCAAAATGAATACTGTCCAAGCAGGTGGCAATATTGTCTGTATCACCCTGACTGATAAATTGTTAAGTATATCTTTGCCTTTGGATATGTATATTAAAATGATAAAGATATGAAAAAGATAAATTAAGACAAGATTCGATACTGCACTATCGATGAACACTGGCTTTATATATTCCCCATGTACTTTAACTGAGAACTTTTAGTAATGCCATGTGTTTTAAGAACATTAGAATATTCAACAAACATCCCAGTACTCCAAAATAAAAATATATCCATGTAGATGAAGAAAATAGCAACTCACTTTTACAGACTCATAAATGAGACTTAATGAATCAGTAGAGATGTGTCTATACCAAACATGCGGTAGCTTATAAGATTAGGATAGCTTTACACCTAAGATTTCTTTCAACTGCTACACAAACCTACTGATCTTTGAGGATGATAGAGGAGAGAATAGAAGTGCCCTGATTTCATTGGAGATAGAAATCTAACCACAGCCTATAGATCTTGTGGCAGTCAAAGGAGGAAAGCCCATGTTTAATTTTGGAAGCTCTGGTCAGTATTTACCTATTTGTGGACTTAATGCACCTGTTTAAGAACGGACTTTCACAATACAGAAAGCTTATAAGAGGACAAAATTTTAAACAAGATTTATAACAAAAAATGTCCTTTGATCACTTATTAAATTCCCTTTGAAATTATTATATATATTTAAGTTTGAATAAGAATTCTTGCCCACCTATCTGAACCTTTTTGCTCAGGTTTGCAATTAAGTCACAATTCTGTGCTTGGGACAGTACAGAAAGTTACATGCAAATTAAGGTAGTAACACAAATTCTGCATTATGGCCGATTATAAAATTAAGTAGATTGAGAAGATGGGTTGGGAACATTCAAGCCTTTATTCAAACATAATTTATATTAAATTATTAGCAAATTGACCAGAAACATTTTAGCAGCAAGTGACAATTACAAATGGATTGATGTTTTCAGCCAATACATTTTAAAATGTATGGGATTCAGTTAATAACGAATTAAAGGAGGGCAATATCATGAATGCAAATCAAAATGGATTTATGGAAAATAGATCCTGTCAAATTAACTTGATATCTTTTTTGATGAGATTACAAGTTTAGTTGAAAAAGATAATAGTGTTGACGTAAGATACCTACACTTCTGTAACCTGCAGTTGGTACTGCATGACATTTTGATTAAAAAAATTAGAACGAAACAAAATGGAACACATTAAATGAATTAAAAACTGGCTCCGGTAACTGTAAACATGGAATCATCATAATGCGGGTATCCAATGGTGTCCTGAAGAGATTAGTTCCCAGTTTTTAATCAGTTTCCTGATCAACAATAAAGTTTGCAGATAACACAAAAACTGCAAGAGTAGTAAATAACGAAGAGGGCAGGTCAGTGACACAGAGAGATTGCGCTTGGTAAACTGGGTGCAAGCAACCAATACGTGTTTTAATACAGCTAAATGTAATAGTATTAATCTAGGAAAAAAGAATACAGCCCATACTTACAAGATGGGGGAGTCCATCCTGGAAAGAAGTGACTCTGAAAAAGAATTGGGGATCTGACGCCAGAAGCTGGGACTGGATGACAGGGGATGGATCACTGAAAAACTGCCTTGTTCTGTTTATTTCCTCTGAAGCGTCTGGCCCTAGCTGCTGTTGGAAGACACAATACTGGGCTAGATGGACCATTAGTCTGACCCAGTAAGAACATAAGAATGGCCATATGTTACCAACTAAGCTGAGTAACTGGTGCAACCAATGTTGGAATACTGTGTCCAGTTCTAGTGCCCACAATCCAATAAAGATGTTGATAAATTGGAATGGGTTCAGAGAAGAGCCATGAGAATGATTAAAGGATTAAGTGGCGGCCAGCACATCCCTCGGCCCGCACCGCTTTCCGCAGCCCCCATTGGCCTGGAGCGGCGAACCGCAGCCAGTGGGAGCCGCGATCGGCTGAACCTGCGGATGCGGCAGGTAAACAAACCGGCCCGGCCCGCCAGGGTACTTACCCTGGCGAGCCGTGTGCCAAAGATTGCCGATCCCTGGACTAGATGATCACAATGGTCCCTTCTGGCCTTGGAATCTGTGAACGTTTCTCCAAATAGGAATGCATGTGTTGTGCATCTATTTGATAGGTAAATAGTATCTGAGTTTACAGACATATTGTACCATAAGCTTTAATAATTGACAAGCTTTTCCATTCTTAAACCCTAGTAGGAAATGAAATTTTTCAAAGGATAAAAACAAATGCTAACAGTACTCAATTTATGTACTAAATGTTTCTGTTGTAGGAAGAGCAGGATTTTTAATCAAGTATTCTTAAAAATAAGAATGATGTAGGACGCTCATTATTTTGACAATTACCTGTTGTAAGCTAAATATGGCTTGGTTAAAATGTCAAGTTACACCCCAGAGCTAGATAATTTTCTGAAGATGGTAAGCCAAGCCCTGTTACTAATTAGCATAACAGGACATTACAGGTCATATCCCTCACACTCCATGAGGTGAGAGCATTGCAGCGGTAGTATGCTTGGCCCTCAGGGGAAGTCTCTCACTCATCACTCTGCAAAGACCACTCTAGCTAGTCGACAGAGCAGCACTTATGGGCTCCAAAGGAAGCCACATTAAAATCCTCCCCAGATGGGGGGAAATTGCAGGAAGAGACCCCCTCCCCCCCCCAAAGGAGATAAAATAGGGAGGTGAAGATTCTAGGAGACTTCGGATTACCCTTACTGCACTGTAGCTTCCACCAGGGCATAAGGCTGAAGCCCAGACATCACCCTTTTTTCATGCTGCCTGCCGACTGCCCAGCCAGAAAGAGAAGTTTCAGACTTTTCTCCAGGGATGAAGAGGGCTTCAAATGGCACAAATGACAAAAAGAGATGGCCACTGGAGGCACCATTCCATGTTCGTTCATCAGGGACCCCTTTCCTTTTCAATTTGTGACACCTGCAGCTTGAAATCACCAGAGCCAGGCTACATCTACATTTAAAGCTGCAGTGCTGTAGCAAATCCACCTCCTTGAGAGGTGGTAGCTAGGTTAACAAACACTGGATGACTAAAAAAGTAGAAGAGACTAGTGTAAAGATTGGGGCTGATGAACGAAGACTGCTGGAAGAGAAATTCTCTTTACTTGATTGACTTAGGGCTGGTCCTACACTGAAAACTTACATTGGCATAGGTACGTCTCTCAGAGGTGTGAAAAATCTACACTCCTGAAAGATGTAGCTATGCCAGCCTAAGACCCAGTGTAGATAGTGCTTAAAATACATGATGTGACAAAAAGGAGGAGGGGTCAATTAAGCAAAGACTAGTGAAGTACCTCCCCTCTAAGAAAAAATATAGAATCCTCCCATTATTGAACCTCTAACCTATATTAAATTTAATGGGAGTCTGGAACTCTTATCCACCAATATGCTACAACAGATGCTCTGACTGATAGAACAGGAACAAGTTAGGATAAATAATTCCTTAAAGCTTAATAGAAAATGTTACATGGTTGCCATGAAAAGTCAAACACTTATAAAAACCAAGAAAGAAATCTGTTACCATAAACACATTTTGTTGCTCTAACTTACATTAGTTTAGGAAATTCCCGCCCCCAAATATTTTGTGATATAACATAACAGAAATGCAAACACTGCTGAACTCATCACTGCTGTCGCCTCAAGTATAAGGGGGGGAAAAAACAACCTTTTGCCATCAAAGCTGTTGCTAGATTGAGTCATTTGCTGGTAAGTAGCATAGCATGTGCTAACACTGTAGGGAAGGAAATCTGGAGCTTTTCCTGTGCCATTGTTTCTCTCTTCTTTAGGCAAGGAAAGATTACTTAATCTATCAACAAGGAAGCCCATGAGAACTAGCAAGTCTCAGGTTTCAATATACTAGAGTATGATTATGCACAGCCTTGTTTACAAGACACTTAATTTAATAATTTGCATGCTGTTTTTGTTGTGTACCCATTTTTTTGTGTGTATACATGTTTTTATTATGTACCCATTTTTCTAGTGTTCACCATGTTGTTCTCCCTAACCTATTATTCTAATGGTACTAATACTATTAAAATTAAGCATCTGTCAGGGTTTTCATTATAATCTTTGTATTCAGAAGTTTACAACTGGCAACACTTCTCCTAAAATTAACCTAACTTGAAATGGTTCACTTTGGGTATTACCATTTATTCATTTTAAAACTGTTCCTTTTAAAATCTCTGGACTCACCTTTACTCTAGAATTACAAGTGAAAAAAGCACCCAATGTTTGTTTGTAAGAACAGGTTAGAGAAACATCGGTCAGGGATGGTCTAGATCACTGTTTCTCAACGATCGGTCCGTGAACCAACGCCGATCCCTGAAATCTCCGACACAGTTTAGGAAAGCAGCAAACCAGTCCCTGTTATCAAAAAGGTTGAGGAACACTAGTCTAGATAATACTTAGTCCTGTCTCAGCACTGAGGACTGGACTACATGACTTACTGAGGTCCCTTCCAGCCCTACATTTCTATTATTCTAATTTACTTTCTCTATATCATGTTCGCACCTATTCAAGTCGACAGTAAGCTGGATAAACATATCTTTTAGACCTAGGTTTTCATCTCTTCTCATTAGAAATTTTTTTATTACTTTAATTTTTGTTGTCCTTCTCTGGGCTTTTTCCATTTCTATGTCCTTTGTGAAATGCAGTTAACAGAACTGAATATTGCATTCAAGGTGAGGGAATACATTCGTACATCAATCTATACTTTACATCTCAAGTTTCTTCTGTTAAAAAAGCCCAGGAATACATAAATGTTGTTGCTGTACTTACATATAACAATGTATTGTTTGCAGATACAACTTTAAAGTGGAAAGGTATTTTCACAGTTTGTAATGCATCTTGTAATAAATAATCCCATCTTCAAAAAGAGTGAAATCAATTACTTTAAGTATAGTTTATGTCAAATCGCTTACATCTGTTCAATGTATGCTTCAGCAACAATTTCTGATGGAATATAATCAAAGAAATACAAAAAGTAGATGGGCAGGGACCACACATGTTAAAAGGAACAGAACAGGACAGGTGTGCCAGATGCATCTGTATATACCTTTCAATAGTCAACTGCGTAATCTAAAGCTGCATCACAATGTGTTTACATTCAGACATGCCCTACAGAAAACAATGAGTGTGATAAGATGAGTATGTAGAATATACAATTTATTTGAACTGTGTAACATGCCAATTCAAATCAGTAATCCAAAACTTGCATTGTGTTGGCACAACCATTCTGCTGCCAAACAAATGACAAGGGAAAGTCCAAGGTAATATTGCTATCTACATCTAGATACCACTAGAGCATACTCAATTCCAGAACGATGAACCAAACCCAGGATTCTATAGTTTCAATATTCCTCTGTTGTCCAGTCAATTGCTGTGAATACCACTGGCAAAATGTGTATCCCTTCCAATTCTAGTGGCTGGTCCACATAAGGCTAATGGCCTATTACTTCTGCCAGTTACTCAGCTTAATTAGTGACATAAGAATATAAGAATGGCTATACTGGGTCAAATCAATTATCCATCTAGTCCAGTATCCTGTCTTCCAACAGCAGCCAGGGCCAGATGCTTCAGAGGGAATGAACAGAACAGAGCAATTTTTCAGTGATCCATCCTCTGGCATCCAGCCCCAGCTTCTAGAAGTCAGAGGCTAATCTACAGTACCACCTCAGAGTTATGAACACCAGGAGTTATGAACTGACCGGTCAACCACACATCTCATTTGGAACCAGAAGTTCGCAATCAGGCAGCAGCAGAGACACACTAAAAAAGCAAATACAGCACATTACTGTGTTCAATGTAAACTATTAAAAAATAAAGGGAAAGTTTAAAAAAGATTTGACCAGGTAAGGAAACTGTTTCTGTGCTTGTTTCATTAAATTAAGATGGTTAAAAGCAACATTCTTCTTTCGCATAGTCAAGTTTCAAAGCTGTATTAAGTCAATGTTCAGTTGAAAACTTTTGAAAGAAGAACCATAACGTTTTGTTCAGAGCTATGAACCACCTCCATTCCCGAGGTGTTCGTAAGTCTGAAGTTCTAGTGCAGGGGTCGGCAACCTACGGCACGCGTGCCAAAGTTGGCACGCAAGCCAATTTTTCCTGGCACGTGGCGCAGGCTGAGCCGCTCAGCCCACCGCCGCTCTGGGGTTCCCACTGCTGGCCCCTTGCAAGCCGGGGTCCCGCCGCTGGTCCCACTCAGCACCCTCTGCCGGCCTGGGTGA
>NW_020664418.1:9393487-9415838 GCF_002925995.2 Terrapene triunguis | reverse complement strand
CTCAGCACCCTCTGCCGGCCTGGGTGAAGGAACCCCAGGCTGGCAGCACGCTGACCTCAGCTGGCAGGAGCTGGGGGCAGAACCCCCAGAGTGGCGGCGGGCTGAGCCAGTCGCTGCTCTGGGGTTCCGCCTGCTGGCCCCTCGCCAGCAGGGGTCCCCACCGCGCAGCTCCACTCACCTTGCTTCCAGTTGCCTTGCAGACGGGGTCCAGGCCTCCAGCCCTGCTCAGGCCTATCAGACACCTACTCCACTCACCTCAGCTGCCGATTTTGGTTTCCAGCCTTGCTCAGCCTGCTTTCCGGCCTGGAGTCCCAGCAGGCCACCCTGGGCTCTGCTCCTGGCCTTGGATCAGTCCTCTTCAGCCTCCCCGATGTGGCCCACTGTCCCCAGCCTGGGACAGTGAGGGTTGCACACCAGGCAAGAGGGGGTGCAGCTCAGCACCCCCATCTTAAAATTGCTTATCTTAGACCATACTGTGTTTGACCTTGTGCCTGCCTTCTACCGCCATTTTTTTCCCCACTGAGAGTTGAAGGGAACATTTGACAAAATGGCAGCTCCTAAGAAAGCGAAGCTAGATGTCCGATCATTTCAGCCTGCTTGGACAGACGCATTTGGATTTATTGAAAAGAAGGACCGTGCTATTTGTGCTTTCTGTTATGAAAGTGTTGTTTGTCGCACATCAAGTGTTCGACGATATTTTGAAACGAAACACGAGAAAACCTTTCTTGACGAAGCAGACAAGACTGAATCAATCAAAAAGGCAGTAGCAGCCTATGAGAAGCAAAGCAGTGTTTTTAAAAGCTTAAGTGTAAGTAAAAATCAAGCTACAGAAGGAAGTTACAAGATTGCACAGTGCATTGCAAAAAACGGAAAGCCATTTACAGATGGGGAATATATAAAAAGTTTTTCTCAGCAGTTTGGAGATTTTGTTCAAGGATTTGCCAAATAAAGATACAATCATATCTAAAATAAAATAACTGTCCGTCTCTGCCAGAAAAGTTGAGAGACGCATAAGTGAAATGGCAGAAAACATTAAGGAAAAGCAGACGACTGCACTGAAAGACACAGCAGTGTTTAGTGTTGCAGTTGATGAGAGCGTGGATATAAACGATGTTCCACGTTTGGCAATTGTTGCAAGATATTGTGCTTCCGATGAAATCCAAGAGGAACTTTGTTGCCTAAAACCCCTGCATGGCACAACAAAGGGGGAAGATATACTGGAAAGTTTTGTAAACCATTTTGAAGAACGAGGAGTTGACATCAGAAAAATATTTTGTGACAACAGATGGTGCTCCTCCCATGGTTGGAAAACAGAAGGGATTTGTAAAGTTACTTGAAGATCAAATTGGCCATCTGACAGTCAAATTTCACTGCATCATCCATCAAGAAAACCTGTGTGCAAAAATTTCTAATTCAGAGCTTAATAACGTGATGAATACAGTGGTGCGAATTGTGAATTTCCTTGTTGCTCTATCTGCTTTGACTCACAGACAATTTCAAGCACTGCTAGAAGAGATGGACAGTGCTTATAACGACATCCCACTTCACAGCAACATTCGGTGGCTAAGTCGTGGCAAGGTTTTGGTGCACTTTGTAAACTGTTTTGAGGCAATCAAGGCCTTTTTGTCAGAAAAAGAACAAAACTACCCCGAACTGGATGATGACAAATGGCTGTGTAAGCTCATGTTTCTAACTGATATCACTGCTCACCTAAACGAATTCAACCTCTGTTTCCAGGGTGCAGGGCAAACAGTTCTGGATCTTTATGAAGCCTGGAAAGCATTCGTTGTGAAACTAGCAGTTTTTTCCAGGGATATTCAAACTTCTACTTTCCGCTACTTCCAACACATAAAAGAGCTATCGACACGTTGCACTGTCAGTGTCGATGAGATTGGAAAGTACATGCAAGAACTGGAATCAGAAATTTCTGACAGATTTCAAGATTTCCAGCAATTTGGCCCAATGCTTTCTTTTCTAATTAAACCTGAAAAGTTCAATGAAAGCGACTTAGATTTGTCTATTTCAGTGGATGGGTGTTGAAGATTTCGAAATGCAACTCATTCAGTTAAAAAGCTCAGAATTGTGGACATCAAAGTTTGTGGATCTGTGGAGCACACTTGAAGCTACCAAGAGAGATCATGGGGCCTCTATTCTGACCTGCTGGACGTCCCTGCCAGTGAAATGTTACTGTTTGAAGAAAACTGCATTTGCAATGCTTTCAGCATTTGGATCCACATACCTGTGTGAACAGGTATTTTCACACATGAAATCTGTCCTCTGTCCCTCTCGGAGCCGGTTAACAATTGATCACTCAGAAGCCTGTGTGCAGCTTAAAGTATCCAAATACGTGCCAGATATTGGAAAACTCAGCAAGGAAAAGCAAGGGCAAGGATCACACTAAACTGATAAGATCTGCATTTTAATTTAATTTTAAATAAAGCTTCTGAAACATTTTGAAAACCTTGTTTACTTTACATATAACAGTAGTTTGGTTATATATTATAGACTTAGAGAGACCTTCTAAAAAGCGTTAAAATGTATTACCGGCACGCGAAGCCTTAAATTAGAGTGTATAAATGAAGACTCGGCACACCACTTCTGAAAGGTTGCCGACCCCTGTTCTACTGTATTCCCTTCTCCCTAGAGTCTGGGTAAGAACATGGAATATCTAGGGCTTGTCTACATGGTGTGTTAGCGCATATCAGCTGGGGTATAAATTCTAGTGCACACCAGAGCGTCATGCGCTAATTGTCTGTGTGGACCCTGCTGATGTACACTAAAAGTTCCTAAGTTCCCAAGTACCATAGACATAGTGCCATTTCAAACAGTACTATGTTAATGCGCAGTCAGGAACTTTTAATGTGGGCTAGCACGACACTCTGGTGCACACTAGAATTTACATACCATCTGGCACAAGCCAATACACCAAAACAAGCCCTCAGATCAAGTTTTGTACAAGGAGAACTCACTAGAAAACAGTCTAGCCATTTAGTACATTCACGTTTTAAAAGGCTACGTTCTTAACAAAATAAATCAATCTTTTCCTAGACTGAGACCCTTCAAAAAGAGTGAATTTTATACCCAAGTTATATATTTCTGAAACAATATAAAAACAGTGGCTACATAATATTTACAAAATCAGTAAAACAGAGAAACTTAAAGCCATATCCAAGGCTTTTAAAATGTGTTTACCATTCAGTAATTATGCAAATGCTAATTCAGAAATGTTTCAGAGTTTGTTCTTGAGAGGAATCCTTAAGATGAAAACAAATGCCGCAACGAGTGTTTTTGAATGCTAAAATAATCAGACCAATCCTTTCTTAATTTATTATTAATTTCCAATTAGCCTTTATTTCAGTCCCCACAACTATTTCCCACCAATTATGCAAGCAGAGAAAGGCATCATGGTCTTGTTACAGTTCTCATGCCAAGTTTTGTCTAACATGCTCTATTCCAGGAACAGCTTCGCTCTGTTTTATAGCCGAAACTAAACTTTCAATCTAACCACACATCCATGAAGAAGATGTACATTAATGTGACAGACACAAACTTTTAATAACTTTACCTAAAAAACTAAGATGTCTGAAAGTAACTACCTTGAAGAGGTCTGACTTTCCGAAGTATGGACAATCATTCAAAGTCAAGTGCTTTCAACATGCATCAAAATTTACACTCCCAAGAACTAAGCCACTCAAAACTCATTACTTTTAAAAGTCTTAACCCAAGTTAATACTTATTGTTTTTTCATATAAATACTTCTATAGGATGATCCGCACCATTTAATAGAACAGTACATTTTTATCAAAAAGAAAAGAGGCAGTAGTCTACTCAAATAATCATGCTCCTGATTTCCTACAGTAACAGAAAAGGAGATTTTGGTTGTACTTTGTAAATTGCATTGTGGGGTTTTTTGTTTTGTTTTGTTTTGGTTTTTTTACAAAACATAATCACAATGGAATCTGGGCTGCTGCTTCTTGTTTGGGAGCAACAAAGCACCACTCTCTAGCCTGTTGTTAGCTTTTTAACCATAAGCAACTGTTCTGGACCATTATAACAACAGCCTTGTTCCAGAATCTTATCTACAGTTTCCAGAAGAGGACTGACATGTTGACAAATGCAACTAAGTGGACCAATTTGTACGAAGCTAGTAGATATTATAATGTAGTTAATAGTTAAGACAAAAAACCCGCAGACTCAAAAAGAGCTTTTAAAAAGCTGTGCTAATTTAATACAGCATTTAAGAGCTTCTTAGGTAATGCATCCTATTAATATCAATTCTATCACGACACTTTCACTTCTTAAATAATAAACAAAGCTGCATTATTAGAATAAGCTGTACCCCTTTTTCTGAAGGCTTACTCAACTCAGGTAATTTAAAAGATAGTTATTTATGTATAACAAGAAAACATGAATTAAAATCTAAATATTCAGGCACCCTGAAATTCGATATTGAAAGTTTTGTTCATAAATGCAGCAGTTCCCTACATGATATTTCTGATAACTGCAGGAGCAGGGCCGGCTCCAGGCACCAGCATTCCAAGCAGGTGCTTGGGGCGGCAATTTGCAAGGTGCAGCAGTCCGTGTGTTTATGCCACCCCAAGCAGCGCGCTGAATTGCTGCCGCGGACGGCGGAGGCAGTCCATGTGCTGTTAGGGCAGCACGCGCGTTTCCGCAGCGGCAGCAATTCGGTGGCAGCTTCTATGTTCAGCTGCCCGCGGCGGCGGCAATTCAGCGGTTTCTGTCTTCCGGTTGAAGACAGAAGCTGCTGCCGAATTGCCGCCGCCGCGGAAACGTGCGTGCCACCCTAACGGCATATGGACTGCCCCCGTCGTCCGCGGCAGCAATTCGGCACGTTGCTTGGGGCAGCAGAAACAGTAGAGCCGGCCCTGTGCAGGAGTTACGTAAACTGCAAAAAACGTGAAATATTTGGGGTTTTGTCCTTTACAGTGTGTGAAGGTCTCAGACATTTCTATTTGTATTTGTTTACATTTTATATTCATCTCTTTGTTGGAGGACTGTAGCAAGAATGCGACCTTGTCTACAATAGGAATTTTTAAAAAATCCTACTGGTTGTACCAGTGTTAGCAACAGTGGGAGCTGTAATATAAACAAGATTTCCTTGGCTGGTAGCATTTTTATTACCATTTCAACTAAATCTCCTTTTCAATTGGTTTAAACTAACAGTAATGAAAATGTTGAACAGTACCAGTCTTGGCTAAATTAGAGAGAGTTAAGAGGTCACTGGAATTATAGTTCTTTAGCATCAGAGATATGTACTTTTTTTTTTTTTTTTAATTGCTTGTGTGTGTAACAGGAGAAACCCCAAATCACTAAAACCACCAATGAAAAATATAAAATTTCAATATTGCAATGTGAACACTTGATATAAAAAGGTATATTTGTCTCCTGTTTGAAGATAAGCAGCAGCATCTCTTCTGCTTTTTCAACCAGGACAAAAGTGAATTAATTCCCAACTACCAAATTATTAATCCATGAGCCCGTTTTCACACCATCATTGGGATAATCCTACCCTTCTTAGAACATGGAAAAAGCCATCAACCTGCTGAAGCAGCTCAGGGAAATGCAGACCTCAGCCAGTCAAGTGCTTCAGCTACTGAGAATCACAACTGTATAAATGAGTTGGTGCAATGGACCAGAGAGCACTCCCATCATCACAAGAGCTTTCCAGACTTAACTGAGCCTCAGAGATGAGCTTCAGGCATCCATTCTTCTCAGTGCAGCCATTAGCAGTCTCCTCAGTGGATAGAAATTCCAACCAAATCTACTGAATGACATGGCTGCAAGAATCACTATGAAAAGTCCTCAGTAGCAGCAGCCTTGGGGATGTGGAGACCAACATTTTTCTCCAGAAATCCTCAAGAGACATGGTCCAGAAAAGAAAAGGAAGCATATCAACATTCTCAAGCCCAGAGCAGCGAGAAAGCGGTTTTGGTCTCATACCAATGACCAGTAGGAAAAGGGGGAGTCCACATAGAGCACTAGACAAGTGAGTGCTCTTTTAGAATGGGTGGGAAAGGATTTGAGCCTAAAAAGTAAGTCACATGGCAAGAATCCTCAATTTACAGGCAGACTGCTGAGTGAAACCATCAGTCCCAGTCAGTGGTCCCTGACCTGGACAGTCATGGCTCAATCTGAGGGAGCTTTGAAGTGGATCTCTGCTGCCTTTTCAAAGGACCAAAAATTTGCCAGAAAATCTGTGCCACATTCAGAAATCTCCATGCCAGGGCAGCAAATACATGATCCATCAGATGATCAGTGCACCATTTTATACTTTGATCCCCTTTCCCCCGGTTTCTCCAAGGCTTCTGAGAAAGATAAAGATAGTCTGAGGATTGTTAATGCTAGTGGCTCCTAACTGTCCTCACAGATCATGGTACTAATGCTAATGCAGGAGAAAAAAAAAACAAAATATATCTACACTTCAGGAAAACAAAACCACGGTATTTTCCTCATGAGTCTTCAGATACTACACATTTTACCTCTCCACGATCTGCCATAAACTGTTACAGTTCATTTGGAGAATGTCTACACCAGGAGAATTCATAAAGTCACACACTAACTAATATGTTAAACACTACTTTTCCCTTAAATTGGACAAGGACAATCATGTGGAAAAACATAGTAGTTCTAGGATAATCATGACAGTTAACAGGGAGTGTTGACTAAGCGAATTTGTTACTTTTTGCTGTAGCATATGAATCTGAATTCATGTTGCATTTTATTGGCGACCACAGACTCACATGCTTACTGAAGTTTCGTTGAACAACGTGTCAACTGTGAATAGCAATATAATAATCTGGAGGGGGGGTGTTTGTTTTAAAGGTAGTACTGGTAATCTAATCCTCAAGTAAACTTTTTCTTTTAATCCTGAGAATTTTTTTGCTCTTCAAAATGTGAAAATTGATGGGGTTTTTAAAATTAACTTTGATATATTAGTTGTAATTCTCAATCTCAGTTTTACATTTTAACTTTAAACACTGAGGAACAAATATTTAATACTGGGCTCTTCAATCCAGTAGAGAAAGGTATAATATGATTCAATGGCTGGAAGTTGAAGATAGACAAATTTAGATTGGAAATACAGTGTACATTTTTGACAGTGAGGATAATTAACCATTGGAACAACTTACCAAAGTTTGTGATGGATTCTCCTTCACTATCCATTTTTGGATGTTGGGGAAGTTATATGGCCTGTATTATACAAAAGATCAGATAAGAAGATCACAGTGGAATCTGGCCTTGGAATCTATGAACTACTGCAGTTTCAAATGGACACAAATAGGTCATCACTTGATTTTCTCAATTTACATAAAGCACTTTTAAAGCAGCTGCTGTGTTTCATCCTAGAATGCTGCATTTCCAATGGAAGATAAAGTGATTTCTTAATATAAACTGTAAAGTACAAATATTACGGTCAAGTGGTAGGTGTTTTTTGTTTTTTTTAAATAAAATTGATGTGAATGACAAAAGTTGTTTTACTTCTTCCAATAACTATTTGATTACAAAGCATAAGTCAGGTGATCAGCCAGGATGAAAAGAAATCTCAGCCATGAATATTGCATCATCTGCAGATATGAATTTGAATAATTTAACAGTGAACTCCAAATGCTAACTAACCACAATAGAACTTTTAAACATTTATATAATTCCATTAAGGCTCCACAGAGGAAAAAGTATTCCATTAATTCTCAGCTAATATTGCCAGCACAAGGCAATGAATTAATTTTAATACAATTCATACTGTATTGTCTTTTTGCTTGACAGTTCTAGTGATTTCTAACAGTTGCTGCACTAATGTAAGTTTTGGTTATTTAGAAGGCTTCACAAACTTTAAAAACAGCCTTTGATGCTAAGCTACAAAGCATCTGCAGAGGGCTACACAGAATTAATTTCATCTCGAGGTTCTGGTGAGACAGAACAACCAAATTTTACTCTGGTGATATATAAAGTTACCTAGCATTCCTTTGAAGGAATTGTTTCCTTGTAACTCACTACTGATCATCTTTAGTCTATACATGATTCATTCACATGCACAAAAGCTTTCATTTGGGTCATTATGACTGTTTTCATGATGCCTGTTTTCTTACACAATGAGAGCAACAAGTTTAATACGAAAAGTTTCTATTCTGGTAGTATCCAGTATAACTGCTTGGGGTCAGGATTCCCACAATTATAACTAATGTAATAAAAATGAAAAGCATTTAACAAAAGGAACTTCAAAATAAAATAATTATACTGGTATCCACATTTTCTAGAAGACTGATGGCAACATTTGGATTTCAAACTTCTGCTTATTACAATTGAGCCAATAATAATAATTAATGGAGATATCCCATCTCCTAGAACTGGAAGGGACCTTGAAAGCTCATTGAGTCCAGCCCCCTGCCTTCACTAGCAGGACCAAGTACTGATTTTGCCCCAGATCCCCAAGTGGCCCCCTCAAGGATTGAACTCACAAGCCTGAGTTTAGCAGACCAATGCTCAAACCACTGAGCTATCCTTCCCCCCGCCAAGCAAGTATCAATTATATTTGCACAACATATTTTTATGTACTTGTATTTATTATTTTCATCTCTTACTGTTTCAAACTCAAGCACCTCGTAAGTAAGGCTGTGAATCGTTCACGGAGGTCACGGAAGTCACTCCCGCGCCCCCAGCGGCAGCAGGGCCCCAGGCCACTTTCCCCACCCAGTGGCAGCGGGGCCCCAGGCTGCTTCCCCCCAGCAGAAGTCTTCAGGAGCACCCCTCTCCCAGCAGGTAAGATTTAGTCACAGGTATTTTTAGTAAAAGTCATGGACAGGTCAGGGACCATGACTTTTTGTTTATTGCCCATGACCTGTCCATGACTTTTACTAAAAATACCCGTGACTAAAACGTAGCCTTACTCATAAGGTAAAGAAAATATTTAATTCAACACTGACTGCCATATAGCTAAAGAAAAAATTTACCATAGATTTGTTTTCCTTCGTTACAAAACTGTTAGATTAATACACATTACATCTTAACCACAGATTTTTAAGGTCAGAAAGGATAATTATAATAATCTATTCTGACCTCCTGCATAACACAGGCCACAGAACCTCGCCCAGTAATTTCTATATCAAGCCCATAACTTGTTAGCACTACAGGATATTTTTTAGAAAGACATTCAGTCTTGATTTAAAGATTTCAAGGGATGATGAATCCAAAACATCCCTAAGCCGTCCACTCTCAAAAAAAAAAGTGCCTAAAACTCCAGGATTAAGTCCATGGTTGACAACTATGCCTCAAACTGTAAGGCCAGAATGGACGATCACGATCATCTAGTCTGACCTCCTGCACATCGCAGGCCACAGAACCCCACCCCAACTCCTGTAATAGACCCATATTTGGCTGAGTTAGTGAACTTGTCAAATCATGATTTAAACACTTCAAATTTCAGAGAATCCACCATTTACCCTACTTTAAACCTACAAGTGATCTGTGCCCCACAAAGAGACCAAGACTGCTCAACTCTAGAGTAAGGTAGTCTACCACTGCAGGATTATTGGTCGAAAATTGCCCACCTCCACCCTGCATTGAAATATCAGGACACAGCAATATCAATTGGAGCTTTCTGCACATAAGGATTGCAGTATCTTAATGCCATATACATTGCTTGAGCTCTTGTGGAATGAGCTCTTATCCATGAGAAGGGGGGAAATTAGACAGCCAAGAGCAAAATACAGCCAGAGATTCATTTTGAAATTCTTTGAGAGGATAGAGCCTGACCTCTGATTCTTTCCACTATGGCAACAAACAGTCTGGGAGATTTTCTGATTGGTTTTGTTCTCTGCAGGTAAAAGGTCAAGGCTAACCAAACACTGAGGGAATGGAACCTCCTTTCTTCTGAGGATGCGTGTGGTTTGATGAAGAACACAGGTAAGTAAATTGACTGGTTCAGGTGAAACAGACTATTTTGTGGGTGAATTTAGGGCATTAACATAATGAAACTTTGTCCTTATGGAATATATCGTCAGGAGGATCTGCCATCAGCACTCCAAGCTCAACAACCTTTCTGAGGCAATGGCTACGAGGAATGTGGATAGGAGAGACATGGAACAAGAAGCTAAGGATTCAAAAGGAGGCTCAGTGAGTACAGAGATAAGACTCAAGTCCCATTGAGGAGCAAGCTTTTTCAGAGGTGGAAAGATTCTGGAAAGGCCTAATCAGAACCTGTCAATCAGTGGGTGTGTGAAGACTGAGTAGCCCTGTGAAGGTGGATGGTATGCACTGACTGCTGCCAAGTAAACCTGTAAGACTGACAGACAAATCTGCTGTCTTTAAGGAAAGAATATAGTCCAGAGTGAGAGGAATATCGGCAGCTTCTGTGAGTATACGTCTTTGATGAGCCAATACAGAAAAACGAATCATATGGCTAGGTAACATTTTCTAGTGGAATCCATCATACTATTAGAAAGGAGGTTCTGTACAGCTTCAGAACATGATCAGTCAAAGGACAATGCCCATCCAAAAACCAAGCTCTGAGATGAAGCAGCTGTGGGCTGGGATGCTTGATCTTGCCATTTTCCTGGGTCAGGAGATTGGGAAACATTGAATAACAATTGATGCTCAAGATGACATGCATAGGAGGTTCAGGAACCAAAACTGTAGGGGACCAATGAGAATGATTAGTGTTCTGTCCTGCCAAATCTTGTGTAAAACTTGAGGCAGGAGTGGGAGTGGAGGGAAGGCTCAGTTCAGGTGGGTTGACTATGTAAGAAGTAGAGTGTCGCCCTGTGCATGGCAACCTAGCGTTCCTCTGGAATAGTGTTTGTTGCATTTCCTGCTTGTTTGGGAGGCAAACAGGTTCCTGGCGGGGGTCCCTCAGAGAGCAAAAAAAACAGTTCACCATGGAGTTGTGTAGTTCCCACTTTTAATAGACAGAGAAGTGTCTGCTGAGAGAGTCCACTAGCACATTCTGGTTTCCTAGTAGATAGTCTGCCGACAGGGTAATCTGATTGACGATGCACCAGTTCTACTGACTGACCACTTCTGCGCACATGGAGACGGATCTCACTCCTCCCTGTTTGTTGATGTAAGAGTTAGTCATGACCTTGAATGAATGGGAGAAAAGGTTTTGCAAGCCCTTCAAATTGCTCCCAACTCCAGTACATTGATATGCACCCTTGACTCCTCTCAAGATGTCCAGATGCCCTGTGCTGTATGGTTGTCCTTGTGAGTTCCGCAACCCAACACTGTCTGAAGCAGAGGTGAGAAAGGGAATGTCGACACATGGAGATTCTTCCACCATAACAGGGATGATATCTCTTTGGCAGGAACAGTCACTAGTGCAGGAGTGGGCAAACTTTTTGGCCTGAGGGCCGCATTGGGTTTCGTAAATTGTATGGAGGGCCGGTTAGGGGAGGGGGTCGTGGCCCGGCCCCCACCTCCTATCTACCCCCCCCCCCGGGACTCCTGCCCCATCCAACCCCCCCACCCGTTCCCTGACGGCCCCTCTGGGACCCCTGCCCCATCCACACACCCCCACTCCCTGTCCCCTGACCAACCCCAGACCCCCACCGCCCCCCCATCCAATCCCTCCTCTCATTCCTGACAGCCCCCCCCCGGGACCCCTGCCCCATGCAACCACCCCTTCTCCCTGTCCCGTGACTGCCCCCGGAACTCCTGCCCCTGACTGCCCCCCCATCCAACCCCCCCTCCTTCCTGACTGCCTCTCCCAGGACCTCTGCCCCCATTCAATCCCCTGTTCCCCTCCCCGACCACCCCAACCCCTATCCACACCCCCGCCCCCTGACCACCACCCTGAACTCCCCTGCCCTCTATCCAACCCCCCCTCTACTCCCTGCCCCCTTACCATGCTGCCTGGAGCACCGGTGGCTGGCGGCGCTACAGCCGCGCCGCCTGGCTGGTGCCGGGCCACGCCGCCGCCACCATGCAGCACAGAGCACCGGGTCAGGCCAGGCTCTGCAGCTGCGCTGCCCCAGGAGCTCACAGCCCTGCTGCCCAGAGCATTGCACTGGTGGCAGAGCGAGCGAGCTGAGGCTGCAGGGGAGGGGGGATAGCAGGGGAGCGGCCAGAGGCTAGCCTCCCAGGCCAGGAGCTTGGGGGCCAGGCAGGACAGTCCCGTGGGCCGGATGTGGCCCAAGGACCATAGTTTGCCCACCTCTGCACTAGTGTTTTCATGGACTGCCAGTTTGGCGAGTACACTGTTTGAAGCCACGCTTGTAGGCAATGAAGATAGAGTCTTGGAAATGGTGTGATATAAGTGCATGAAGCCATATGACCTAGGAGAGAGAGAGAAATGCTGACAGGTACTCTGAGGCTGCTTATGACCTGATCTCTGATATTGTTCATACTCTGAAACCTTTCCCTCAGTAGGTAAGCCCTTGCCATGATTGAATTTAAGAACTCCGCAATGAAGTTTAAAGCCTGTGTCGGGGTAAGGATGGATTTTTCACCATTTATGCTGATCCCCAAAAAAGAGAGGAGTTGCACCATTGTCAAAGTCGATGCATAGGCCTCTTGGCATGACCAGATGACAAGGAGCCAATCATCAATGTAGGGGAAAATGATGAAACCATGGTGTCTGATATAGGCTGCTACTACAGAGAACACCTGGATAAAGACTTGGGGCATGGTAGCAGTGCCAAAAGGGAATACTCTATATTGAAAGTGGTTGGAGCCCACCTTGAATTTTGAATAGTTCAGGAAGTCATACATATTTGGCTATTCTGAACTGGAAACTAGAAGAAGAAAAAACTTTCCCTTCCCAATAGATCGAGACACTTGCCCTCATCAGTCAGGGTAGACAGGGAATATTGTTGGCTAGATCTCTCTGTGACAGCCTGGACCACTAAAGAGTTAGGGACAGGGTGAGAAAACAGAAATCCCACCCCTTTGGCTAGGACATAGTACCAATTCTCTGCCCTCTTATGGGTAGAGGCACAGGTAAGCTGGGGTATGCCAGACTGCTCTAGCTGGCTCCAGAATGGCTTCGTTAACAGGGAGCGCCATTCGACTGAAGCATGTCCAGGAGCTTGTGATGAGGATCCTGAATCTCTTCAAGAGGAATCTGCAGTTCCCCTGCAATTCTGCAAAGACATTCTTAGAATTACTTATTGTCATGGCGGAGGGGCATGGGTGGACATATTGGAGTCACTACCTTATCTGGAGACAAAAATGGCAGTCTCGTTAGTTCTAATGAAACCACTGGATCCAGCGTGTATTCCTCCTCCTCCTCAGTTGGATCAACGAGCAGTTCCAGGTACTCTCTCAAAGACAAGGGAATGGGCAACTCCCTAGCAGACTGGACCAACTTTGAGGATGGAACTAGTCCCATGGCCACCAATATGGCCAACAGAATAGATTGAATGGTGGTTGTGGAGGTCCCCATGGCATGGGGTACCAACAGTTCCAAGGTACTAAGGTGTAGGTTGGTGCCAAGCTGGTCCAGGCCGGGGGGGGGGGGGGGATAGCTTAGTGGTTTGAGCATTGAGCTATTAAACCCAGGGTTGTGAGTTCAATCCTTGAGGGGGCCATTTAGGGATCTGGGGCAAAAATCTGTCTGGGGATTGGTACTACTTTGAGAAGGGGGTTGGACTGATGACCTCCTGAGGTCCCTTCCAACCCTCATAATCTATTATTCTGACCAGGAAGGTGTATTTTGGAGGAGGGAGTAATGGTTCATTGGGCAGTTCAGAATCTCCCAATAAGGAGAAAACTGATTCTGGATCCATCAGTGACATCAACGATGCCACTGGAGGGAAGTCATAGCCCGAAGATAGAATGGGAGACCAACTCCTCCCAAAGGTTGGCTCTCCTGGTGGAGGGAGGGACCCAATGGAGTAAGAACTCCAGATCTGGGACAGCGAAGATGTCCTCAGGTGGAGCATATGTCTTGGCTCTTCCTGAAGTGAGAGGGATTCTGTCCACCCAACCCTCAGAGACAGTCTGTGCCACAGCCACTGAAGACAAAGACGGTACTAGGGATAACAGATGCTCTCAGTGATCAGTCTTCGTTGGTGGTGGCAGATCCCAGGGTTTGTATTTGGGATGAACTAAAAGCACTAGAAGCTGGCGAACTGATATCTGGTGCTGGTGGAGCCCTAGACTTGTGAGCTTTTTTATCATGCCGCTGAAACTTAGAACATTCTAAGTCTGAGCTCAGACTTGTTCAGCTTAGACAGGACTTGAATCCATATTCTACAAAGTGGATTTGGAGGAAGATTTAGTCTCATGTTTATGAGCATGTTCCTTGCTCTCCAGACAAGACCCTGCCAAGGGATCTGTGGGGATACGTTCTCTTGGTCCTGAGTTGGACCTCATAGCAGGAGGCGCAATCCTTGCTGAGTCATGGGAGTCTCCCAGCCCAGGTCGGATTGCGGCCTCAAGGCCTATTCCATTAGGTGCTTCCTACGGTGAAGTTCCCACCCTTCCTGGGTACTACTAGGGAACAAATAGCAGATATTGCTCCTTGCCACATGTGGGAATCCCTGAGGCAGTACAGGCAGCACCAGTGGTAGTCGCTGACCAAGAAGGATCGCAAGTTTGTGCTTACTACTTGAAGCCCAAAGTCCTGAACACAGTCCCCAAAACGGGGCATGTGGGGGGAACGAGGGAGGGCTCCGCATGCCGGGGAGGCTAACTAACTATAAAACACTAAAAAACTCTTAGATAAAACTTTTAAACTCTAAAACTTTTACAAACTATTTACAAAGACCTAAATATATGTTCACAGATAAAGAAATAAAGCCAACACTTTGGACACTGAAGGTTCCTACCTGGACTATCTGGCGGTGAGAAGGAACAAGAAATGTGATCAGTCTACCTCACCTTTTATCTCCTCAGTCGGAGGCACGAGGTGAACCAGCACACATGTGTGGACCAAAGGACACTGCTTTCGAAATTCTCCAGCTCTGGGCACATGCATACACAATGGAATACACATAGGGACCAGCACTCGAAGAAGAATTACTATTATTAACATCAATTAAAGCAATGCACATAAAATCCAATGTCCTGCTGTGAAAATTTAACCAGAAAAACTGCCTATGTAAAAATCACAGAAACAAAGGAATCTCAAGAGTTCATCTAGTCCATCCCCTTGCATAGAGTCAGGATTAGTCCTTTTAAAAATAATTAATTATTGGGGGTATATGGAAGGACAACAGTATGGTATTTTCTGTATTCCAAATCTAACACACTGTATGCTAATATAAGCATCAAATACATTTTTGCCATATTAATTCCTCTTGAAGACTTCAGCATTGTCTCTTGATAAAATGCTCCATATAAACACAATAGTCTCATTGATGATGCAAACAAATGACTAAAATATTTGACCTTTAAGAATATAACAGCAAGAGTAACACATTAATCACTTTGGGACCCTAAGAACATATAGAATTATGCAACCTCAACAGTATGTACTAAGGCTTAAATTCCATTGCAGGGCTCAAACCATAGAAAAGTGTTTAAATGTGTGTGTCACTCAATTTGTGTCAGCAGAACCCTCAATGGGTCTGTTTATGCTTACTTTCAGTGAAATTTTTGTTTGGAATCATAGAATATTAGGCTTGGAGGGGACCTCAGGAGGTCATCTAGTCTAACCCTCAAAGCGGGACCAATCCCCAGACAGATTTTTACCCCAGTTCCCTAAATGGCCCCCTCAAGGATTGAACTCACAACCCTGGGTTTAGCAGGCCAATGCTCAAACCACTGAGCTATCCCTCCCCCCTTTATGGGATTTCAGTCTAGTATACACATTACTTGCTTAACTTTTAAAAAATAGAGAGAGAGAGAGAGAGAGAGAGAGAGAGAGAGAGACTTGTATTTGGTTTTATTTAAAAACACCTATTTCACTGCTTTCAAACACAGCTTTGGGAGTGAAGTGGGGGTTGGCATAAATGAGATATGGTATTGATTCTGACCACTGAGATATCACACAGAATCCAAAACCCTGCAAATAGTGCAGAAATATATAAACTTCTGAGCATAATTTAAAGGTCATAATATCATCCCCCAAAAGAGTTGACATTTTTAGACTGTTTCACGGCACAGCTAGCAACATCACTGATAACAGCAGTAGCATCTACACCAACTTTGCCTATAGTAAGGGACTGAGAGGAGAGAAGAGATTTTCCCTACATGCAAGTCAATCAGGTTTCTACAACAAAGCATTCATCTGGACCAATGAGTTTCCCACTGCTGAGTGCTGTGGTGTTCCAGCATAGATTTTCTGATCACTTCTTTAGCACCCCTCACCCTGAACAGGCAGAGTGCTGAAGTCTATAAAGCTGCCCAGCAGCACAGCCCCCTCACCCTTCCCCATCCCGAAGCCCACCCAATCTGGAGAGGGAGCACTGATGAGAGTAGGGTCACAGGAGTAGGGCTCAAAAGATCTAAAGAACATACTGTCTGCCCTGAGCGTGACGGGAGCTCAAAAAAAATCCTGAGTTCCTAACACTGGCTGATCAGCAAGGAACTAGGTAGCAAAGCGTGATGGAATCACCCCCTGAAAACAGTAATTAAAAGTTTCTATAGCCTCCCAGTGAGCAGCCATGGGCTTTACTGTAAGAAGCCCTTTTTCCTGCCCCAAGAGAGGCAGACCACTCTCTGTCTTGGCCTGTTCCAACTGGTCTCAAATAGAGATGTACAAAACTGGTCTTTTTAATATGTGAAAATGTTTGCGCAAATATTTTGATTTTGTTCAGTTTTTTAACCATATTTGTATTTTGATAAATGTTTCCATGGAGCGGGGGGGGAGGGGAGGCGGGGTGGTAGAGAGGATGCATGTATGTTTTTAAAAAAAAGCAAACTGGAAAAAGCCCTACTGTTTCACTTCCTCTCATACTTTTGTCCATTGGAAAAAGTGTAAGAGGAAGTGGAAGAAAAAAGTCAACTCTCACTATTTTTCCCCCACTGAGGGGAAGTCAAAGTATTACACTCTCTCACTTTTAAAAAAAAAACGTTGGAGGCTTTTTGGATTGGCTGTGCAATCTCAATTCAGCCTCCTTGAGCATATACATTGTGGTACAATCTTTAATCAGATGATCGCAAACTTTTTTTCTCTGCTTCAAAAAGTGCACAGGATGGATGGTGCTCTGGGAACGAAACAGGATTGTGTAGTGAATGACGCTGTTATCTGTAGGACCCCTGACTCAAACTCAAAGTTGGAAGGTGTGTGATGAATGAGGCAGGGGATTGCAGGAAGAGAAAGGGTGGTTTTGTGATCAGGGCAGTTTGAATGCCATCCCAGATTACTGGTTTCTATCCTTGCCTCTGCCAGAGTTCCTGTGTGCTGCTGAGCAAGTCACAAACCAAAATGTGCACAGGCGGCCACCGTGTGTTCCTCATTTTCTAGGTATCAGCTTGAGACACACATGCAAATCAGACCTCAGAAGTTCTGAGAACTCACAAATGCAACAGAGATCAATGGGAGCTCTGCTCCAAAACATGTAAGTGCTGTAAAATCCCAAGTACTCTGAAAAATCAGGCCCAAAATATCAAAAGTGTTAACTAATTTTGGGTCCCCAATTTGAAACAATGTCGGTTTTATTCTCTGTGCCTCCATTCCCTTTGGTAAAATGAGGATAACACTATCACCTTGCCCTACCGGGGTGTAGAGATGATGAAATCATTAGTGTTTGTAATGAACTAAGATGCTACAATGAGAACTCCATAAAAAAGCCAAAGAAAATTAATAATTCTGTATTCAGTGCAGGCAGGATCTGGATGGTGTGCAGTGAATACTGCATGGGACCACAAACACTGAATGATGAGGATAACAAAATATTGAATAGCTGCTCATTCATTCAGTGAACACTGTCCCGTATACTGAATGAGGCAGAGGTCCTGTGGAAAAAATTGTATATGATCATGTCATTCAAGACTTATAATATATATGCACAAGGGGCCACCTTACTTTTGACGTTTTCTAACTTTTGAGTGCTTGACTTTACCAGCTTAATGTTCTTTTAATGTAGTTTAGGCGATATATAATTGTAATGAAGAAGGTTTATCCCAATGTCTGATACGGATGTTCAGTTCCACAGAGGATAAAAAAATTATGGAGGAAAAACTCCTTGCATACACATTTAGGAATTGAGACCTGTGAACCTCAAAGAATGAAATAAGACAGTGTTCTCTGTATGAACCGCTCCTGCAGATGACTTCAAAAGTGGGAAGAGAGATCCCAGCCATGGATGGAGAGTGGAGATACTTATTTTAAAGTTAAAGACAACTATATATACACCTTTCCTTTATCTCCACCTCCAGGTCAGGACAAAGCAAGTCTGATAAAAGCACGCACACAGACTGAAAGGAAGAATGCATTGTGAAGGAAGCTACAGTAGTTCCAGAAAATACCTCCCATTTAATGGTTTCCGTAATCACACTTAAGAAATATTTCTGACTCAGTGGTAAAATTAGTAGTCTAAAGGATATTTTCCTCTTATCTTATCAAATAAATTTCTACTGTCATTTTACTTCAGAATCATGGACTGCACACAAATCCATACTACTTATTGCCTGAAAAAGTAAAGGGTTTAAAATAAATCTTACACATTCAACATTATACTTTTGTACTACACAGTTGGTGCTACATGTAGTTTTTCAATGAAGTAATGACTTAATGGGATTTTAATTTTGTTTATTTCTGCAATGTGAATTTCAATCCTTTCTGACTAATTGAACAGCTGCTGGTAACTAAAGTAGAATCTGCTTTTTGATAACAGTACCCCTCAACTATAGTCAGAGTGAAGGATCTTGATAAAAATGAATGTTCTCTATTGTGTTTTTAAGAATCTTTTTAAAGGATCTTCAGCTGATCCTCTTGGCAGTACAACAACCCTTGACAAATCTATTTAGGCCTGATTCCGCGGTCCATTCCTATTCAAAGCACGTGTTTAAAATAACCGCTAGGCGTAGAGAGTACTAGGTCAAAAGGAGACTTCTCACATCAACCTACCTACCCCCCCTCTTGGGGCGGTGGAATACCTACGTCAACAGGAAAATCCTGCGCATCAGTGTAGGTAATGTTTTCAACTGAAGTGCTACAGTGGAGCCGCTGCAGTATTTTAAGTGAAGACAAGCCCCTACTGTGTATGTTAAGAATTAACATACTAGGTAAATACTGTGGCAGAGCACTGCCTATGAACACTGCTAGTGCTCAGACTCAGGAGGGAAGGGAGCATCTCAGGAGCTCTACAACAGATGGGGAAAGGGAACCTCTTATGTTTAGAGCTCAGGAGCTTTACAGGACTTTAGGGACAAGGTACCTCTAACCCTGCAGAGCTCAAGGACTTCAAGGAACAAAGAGAAAGGGAATGAAGCCACAACCACACACCCTAAGCACTCTAATTCAGCCCCGAAGGCATTCATGTCAAGTCAGACAAATCTGGCTAGTCATGTATTGAGTGGCATGTGGAAGGATATAGTAGCGTACTCTGGTACTGTATTAGTCTGAACACAGTGAATCTCTAATTTTTAAGTGTCATCTAAAATAAACGATAGTAAAATGAAAATTATAGTTTTTATGGGGACAATATTTTATGATGTTCTTCATAAAAATGCATTATATTGATACATATGAAAACACTATCAAAGAAGGCAAACACAATCAAAGAAGGCAGCTAAAATGGGTAAGAATTGCTTTCTAGATTTCTATTTTCACACACACTATAGGCTGGAAATAGATTTTTCTTTACCTCTCTCTGATGGAGAAGTTAAGTCTTTTCTACAATTTTATTAAAGAGTTCCAAAATTTCTACTATTTACATTTCATTAGCCTGATTCTCAGTATGCACGCCACCTTCTTAGGATAATTCAATCTATTTTATATAAACAAATGAACAAACTATTGGATTTCTTGTATTGTGCGCAAAGGACTATAGCAATAATTATTAACACAAATAATCAAACGCTACAAATGATGAAACAATACATACAAAACGGCTACACAAAATTTACTCCCCAAAAGGTTACTGAGATTTAAGAAATCAGGTCAAGTGATCTCTTGTTAATTTCAAATCCTTTAACTATGATCTTTGATATAACCAACAAATTAACCAGTGGAATTCGGCACTGCTTAGACAAGATCAAACAATTTCACCGTAAAATAGATACTCTCTCATTTACCCTGATATTACAGATCTTTCTCATTTATAATCCATAGTGAAAAGGGTACATTTTCAAACCTCTCTAATGATAAAGTTCTCTAAACTGTATCTTTGTTACAATCATTACTAGAATTAAATAAAATATTTCAGTGCTCCCAACTCATGATTTTATTTTGTCTTGTAATAATTGGTGCTAGTTTTAAACCCCCAGCTTCCTGAAGTTATGTGAATACATTAAAATCTCAGCTTTCATTTTTAAAGTATGTTTCTAGCCCTCATGGATGTATAGAAAAGCATGAAAATGTGAACCCCTAAAGGCTAGAAAACCACAAGGCAAATAAAAACAACCCAAAATGTAATTTTTAAAAAAAAAAATCATTATTTTAAAGTCAATTGTAATTTTTTGGAGCCTAACTCAGGTTTTTTGAACATTTGGGGCTGGCAATACTGACGTTAACACATCTTTCTGCGCATCTAGCTTACAAAATAGCTAGCTCTCCAAAACACTTTTCTTGTATCATATTCTCTGAGTGCTACTTTCCTATTTCTTTAACATATGTATAGTAATCAAAATCATCAGTTAAACAAATTTATACTCTTACAGTACCCTCCAACTCTTCTGTCTCTGTTCTGATCATTTCCCAGTCTTCACCATGCAGTGAAATTAGCTCCACTCCCATCAATGAAGTTGCTGATATATTTTCCTTGTGGACTCTCAGATACTGATAACTTTCACCAAAAAAAAAAAAAAAAAAAAAAAAAAAAAAAAAGAGCAAGATCAGCAACCCCAGCAGCAATTTTGTGTATAAAGCTTTTCTTCTTTTCAACTTCTTTGCAAATGCCAGTTCCAAGCTCTGTCTCTTATGACACTACTTACTTCCACAACATGCACCAACTTGGCTACAGCACAATACAGCTTTTTTTTAAATCCTTCAGCTGTTCATATAGATTTCAACATCTGCACATTACCATTGAAGGCAGCTCTCAATTAACTGTGAAATAAACATGCGTTTTTGTCCCAGTCTCACTATCACTTTCTGCTCTCTCCAGTTTGCGCTGTAGATTGAAATGGGAAGGCAAATTATTTCATGAAACAGAATCACCGGAAAAAAACTGAAAGGCATGTCAGCCCTCAGCAGCATAGTCCATTAAATAGCTGCAGTCTTGTCAGCTGCTCAAGGCTGGAGTAAAATCTTATACTGAAAGGAAGGAGGAGATGACATCGTACACTATCCTTTCTTCCTAGCAAGATCCACCCACTTCACCCGAGCTCAGTACTATAAATCGCATAGTGTATTTCTACACCGTTGACAGTGTACAATAAAATAAGAAAAAAATTATAGAAAATTGCTTTGCAAGAAAACACCCAGGTGATGCTCTAAATTTTAGTGTATTAAGTGAATTAGAACAATTTTCTTAACATTAAACATATATACCTAAGAAGTATCTGCAAAACTACATGTGCTCAATATGTCCCAACCTACAAGCCTTAATTTAACCACTTTTAAATACTTATTGAGCAACTTCAAAACCCTAAAGAATAACAATCCCAAAACAGTTTGTTACATGGGGGGGTTAGAAGGGAGCTTATAAAAAAGATTCTAGAGGTTCACTCACCATCATGAACCAAGCTTTCCGGGAAACTTTTAAACTGGTAATTCTCTTTTATTCCCCAAAGCCTCACCCTTTGCATAACACCACGCAAGGCTATTAAGTGGGGTATGATAAACATGGTTGCATGCTTTTCACAGCTCCCTTCATGCCAAGCGAACAAACGTTGGTTACAATTAGTAATCAAATGCAAACAAATCGCACGGTTACTCATCCTCTTAGAATAGATTATCTGTTTCAGCAAGCCGTCCAACAGAATCTACCTCCTTTTTGAGAGGGGCTTTCAAAATGCTTTAAAATGTAGTTTACTTCACGATAGATTTCACAACTAGTTAATTCTGGAATGAATTAAACATATATCACATGATCAGTTAACCTACAGGTTAAGGCATAGCACCACTTATTTACATTTTAGAGCGTTTATCCCCCAAAATTTCTCAGATGTGAATTCAAACCAAAAATCAACATCTGCCTGGTTAATAGGGTTACCATATTTCAGCAAGCAAAAAAGAGGACGGGAGGAGCCCCGCCCTAGCCCCGTCCCTGTCCTGCCCTAGCCCCGCCCCATCCTGCCCTAGCCCCGCCCCTGCCCCTCCCACTTCCCCCCCTCAGAACCCCCA
>NW_020664418.1:9371214-9393087 GCF_002925995.2 Terrapene triunguis | reverse complement strand
CCCCCCCACCCGTCTCTTGACTGCCCCCTCCAGAACCTCCCTGTCCCTTCTCTGACCCCCTGGCCCCCTTGTTGTTGGCCTTCGCCTAATGTCTCTGTGAGCTTGCTCAGGAACGGCCTGAGCCATTCGTCCCAGCACTCTGGGGAGCGGGGGAGGAGCTCCAGACTACCGGAGGCGATCTGTGAATGCAGGGAGGGAGGGAGTGATCTCTGCTGCAAGGGAGAGGAGGAGGGGCTCTCTCTGGCTGTTGGAGCCCCATGTAAGTGGCACCATCCGGCCGGCTGCCCTGTTAGCCGCGCGCGCTCTGCATGGGGGGGGGGGGAGAGAGAGAGTCCGGACATTTACAAATTCCCCCCGGACGCTATTTTTAGCTCAAAAAGCCGGACATGTCTGGGGGAATCCGGACGAATGGTAACCCTACCAGTGGTTAAGAGCCCAACGGTTGTTTTCATTTTTTACAAACCAAATGTAACTTTAAAAAATGCACTTGAAAAAGGTTATTTACTGAAAGTCATTGAGTTTAGTGCTGTACAAAACACAAGACAATCTGGGACTTCACCAAGGAGATTATAATCTACATAGAGGGACAACATGAAATGCATTGAGAAATAGAGACAGGTTCTACCTTCCAACCTTTTCCTCCAAAACAAAAGGTTACAAAAACCATCAAACCTTGGAAATTAATACAAATTTAAAGTGTATTTCTATTCTGGAAAGTAACTATGTAGAAATAGCAATTTCTTAGTCAATTAGTTCTGATCCCTGCTTATATTCAGTCATATATGCTAACTTTAAAGACGAAGTTTTCCCTGAATGGACTAGACAGCCAACAAAGCAATCTGGATTCTAATCTCCCTACACATAAATTAAATAGTTAACTAAATTCCAGTTGAAAGTCAAATTCTAGCCTATTTTATAGCTGTACTACCTGAGGACAGAATCTGGCCTGCAGAATCTTTTTGACTGGCAATGAAACATTAACAGACAATTTAAAAAGAAAAATCATACTGCTACTTGTAAACTGAGCAGACAAACATGGGATCTCACAATGTCATTTTTACAGTCTCTTTTCAGAGTAGAACCACACTGAATGGCCATGTAGAAAAGTTCTTGTTTAGCTAAAATTGCAACACAGGTACTACAGATAGTACAGTAGTAACCAGATCACATTATTACAGTGAGAAGGGGGAGAGGTACTTAGCCCACTATGAGGACCAACATGCAGCTCATTTCTAGAAATCCCAGGGGAGCATCTAGTCTATGATTGAGAACAGTAACTATTTCACATTCTTGTAAGAGTGGGAGCGAGCATCTAGACTAGAATATAATAAACCAGATCAGAAGGATGAGTTTTCAAGTCAATCTCTCTAGTATGAAGGAGTCTGAATGTTTTAAGATATTAAATTGTCAAACTTAAGAAAAAGTCATTTAGAATGTATTGCCAAAACATTCTATGCACTTATGACCCAATTCAGCAAAAGATAATTCATCTAGCTACCACATATGGCTGCAGACACTGAAAAAAAGTTGGCTTATGTGGCACAGAAGCCAGATACTTTTACTAAATCTGGCACTTGCAGAAAAAAAAAATTCTTCTAAATACAGGGATGTAAGATGATATACAAAGAGTGGCACAAACAATGGATTAAATACATCTTTTGTGATAAAGCCAAGCATGTCAAGGAAAAATCCTGCAACCTTAAAATGAAATGACACTGTCAAGTAAGCAAGCACCATGCCACAACAGGATGTCTATTAAACTCTAAAGTACTGTGTCTTTGATGCATGGTAAAGTCTGAGGCTAAAGGCAGAATTTTTCTAGCACCCCAAGAAGCTAGAAACTCCCCAAGTATCACAGATGCCAACTTCGCTAAAAATCATTATTGCCAGAGCAAAATGGCCTTGTTTGCTGTTTTAGCAGAGCGGCCAAGGACTGCACAGGCCATGAATATTCAATTACTCTCAATCATTAGTGGTCCTCCCAGAACTGAGCTGAGGCAGATTGGTAGGACAGTACTGGGAACTTCCACTGCTCATCTGCACCTACTATGTAAAGCACAGGCTTCAAGGTATAGTGATGTCATTCTAGCATATTACACAGGCACTAAATTTCACTCGGAAGGAAAAAACGCTTTTTGCACCTCAGCAAAAAACTAGTGCATCATTACAGTCAATTAAAGTTTTTTTTTTTTCCTTTTAATTGATCTATGCTAATCCTGAAAAATAAAATTGGGAGGAATATTTTCTGAAAGTGGTATTATAAACATAGATGCAATCCTTACTCATGCAAGCAGCTCCAGGGTGTACAAAAACATACATCTAAGAAGGTTCTTTAGCACTCATAAAATATGTAACAGGTGACTTGATAGAAAGAAGCTTGCGTTATCTTTAAGTTACAAGTCTAGTTGAAAAATTTGACTAGGGAAATATTCAGATACCTATAAAGATTAATACTAAACCCAACAGAAGATTAGACTTTGATATATATATATTTAGAAAAACAGGTTCCTACTTTAAAATGTCATTCATAGGGTGGGAACCGCTTATGTAATACAGTTAACGTTTGACCTGCATGGCTGGGTTTATTTATCTTTTTATGTATTAACTCATCCTACGGCAATGATATAAAAACAAAAACAAAAAATTAAAAATCAGGTCTTCCTCGCAAGCATTCAGTCTCTGAGACAAATAAGTAAATGGTCACTATTATTAATCTGGGCAGGTAGGCAAAATATGAAAGGAAAATGTAAGACTTGTCCCCGTCCCCCCTTTTTATGTTTACATATGGAAAAATATTAAATATAATTAGTATAGCAATACACAATCATCTAGTAGAAAGAATAACAATCTGATCGAAAAATGAGAAAAAACCCTCCTTCTTCTACACTTCACTCACTTCTATTAGTAGTAGTCACACAATAAAAGAACTATCTACTTTTAAACTATCCTGCATGTGGAAATTGAACATAAAAGCATGAGTACAAACTGCAACCACACAAACTTTATTATATACCATATAGTGCATAATAGAAATGGTTTTAACCAGAGCCATTAACAACTGCAGAATTCACCACTTGCAACAGGAATCTGCTCCAGTATATTTGCTTTCATTAAAAATAATTTCTAGCTAATTCTAGAAAATTGACAATGTGACCTGAGTGCAAATTGATGTAGCATTGATTTCCTGTGTCTGCTAAGAGTCTGAAACAATAAAACAGAGATATGTATTGCTCCACTGATTTCGATAGACTGTTGAGTCTGTAATCTACAGGTGACAATTTAAATGTTAATATTGCTAATTTCATTCCTGATCCAGCTATGTTTATTCTATAAATACTAATTATCTTGCAAACCCCCTGTACTAAAAGCACCAACTGCCCAACCCCAGATACCAAAACCTCTTAAACACTGTCCACAAAAATTAATAAAACACAGAAATGTGGGGACAATTATACATAGGATCTACTCTACTGAGTGTATTTCTCATTTTTACAGTTCATTTAAAACCTTATCTTAAAAATGTTATCGAAAGCTGCTGCAGAATTTCCAGCCTGCCACAGAATTTGGTTTCAGCTTGCCAGAGTATGCAGGGCCTTGGTGGACGCAAGCTTATTTTTAACAGGTATTTCTTTACTAATGTCCACTGATGTTACTAACTCAACATTTATTATTAAGAACATTTATTGTGTTAGTGTGTAGAGGTCTTCTGGGCCAGGGTCTCATTTTGCTAGGTGCTCTACAAGCATGCAGAGTATAAGAGACCCTGACCCCAAGAGTTTACAATGTTTATGCTCTATGCAGGCAATTCATGAATAGCACATGGGCTTCAAAAGTGCTCTACTGTTCTGGACCTTTTTTGTGCATAGAAAATGTATTTATTAAAAGATCTATTTTAATTAGGTTAGTTTTCTACTGTTAATATTTAATATTTAAAACCCAGCCTTTTAGTCGTATTTTAAAAGGAATCTTTCTGCCATGGACTTAATGCTCTTGAACAGCAGTACATGTATCCCTTTGGGGAGGTAATGCTTCATTTTTCAAAAGTGATTCCTCCAGCTGATAAAAGAATGACACTGGCTTCCTCCAAAGGGAATCTTTCAGTCTACCTCATCAGGAGGGAGAGTGAATTTTATGATACAGGATCTTAACTAGCAGAGGATGTAAATGGAAGACCTTTGGGGCTCTGATAGAGATGTGGAAAACTCTTGAGGAAAAAATATTCTCTATATCTTTGAAAGTTGTGGTTTATTGTGTGGTGTGGACAATGTACTGTTGAAATATATTTGTTCCTTTAGCACATATGCCATCTGTATTAGAATTTGTTTCCTTGTGTATTAGAGGTGATTTCATTACTACCAATGGGAGTGATGGGTAACCAAGGTATCAACAAATTGGGATGAATTCCAAGTCTACTCCAATGTGGTTCACCCCTGATAAATTGCAGCATGATAGCCATGTGAGCAACCAAAGGAAACATTTTGAAACCTATATAATAACTGCTGCAAAAGTTATTATGGTGCAGCGGTAGCGGCAGCTGCACCATAGTTAAACTGAACTTTGTAATGCAATCTTAACTGGAGCTTTAAACCTTTATTTTTGTAAAAATGTCAATGAACTGGCAAAAACTGAGTCACAGAATATAAACTTTGAACACAATTTGATTTCTTCATGGTGATTTGATGAAAAATGAATTGATACAAAGAGAATAATAAGAGCTTTTTAAAAATCATCCCTTTTGGCAATTTCTCCCTGGATTGTCTCCTTTTCTTTATACCCCTTTTGGAAGAAATCTAAAACCTTTTGGGATGTCTTGATATTCTAGAAATCAGCACATGAGAAGCAACAATATCAGTTGTACACAACAGGTAGTGTCTGTCTACTGAGCATTTTATAAAATTTTACCCATAATGGCACAGAAAACATGTGCGTCAAGGCAAAACCACCAAATCTGATGATCTGTTGCAGTATGAACAGCATCTCTCACTTCCAAGGATAAAAAAAAAAAAAAAAAAAAAAAAAAATACGTTATAAAGTTTTTAAAAGTTTTGGATTTGGGGGGAAGGTTTGATGAGGGTGTGGTTTTTTGGGGTTTTTTTTTTTTGTTTGGGGGGGGGGGGGGGGTTGGTAGCTGTTGTAGATGGAAGTAAAAGCCTTATGGAGTCGTGGCGTGCATTATCAATAGCTTTGTAGGCAGCATGAAGGTGGAAAGGACTGCACAAATCCTTCTAACTTCTTATTTCCAGTTGTTTAAGGTTTTGGGTGGATGCACTGTGTGCTGTCACAACCTTAACTGCAACAGAAACTGTAGTTTCTGTTTGCCAAAATGCATATAAAAGTTAAGGAAAAATGTTTTTGGACCATCACTTTTCTCTTACCTCCATTCCTCTATATTCATGTGAATTACAATTTAATTACAACCTGTTTAATATTTTCTGTTTTCAGTTTCTTTTTAACAAATAACATCTTTTGTATGGTATGAATAACATTAATGCCATTATTATAATCCAATAAAAGGAGTTAAACATATTTCACCATAAAAATATACATATATATTCATATCAGGACTCAGAGGAAGAGAATAGTGCTACGCCTTTGTACTGACATACTTTATGCACATTGTCTGCAAAGTGTAAAACAGAATAGGACTAACGCTCACTAGTGAAACCACAGATTAGTGGATGCCAACCGGCAGCAGGGAAAGGCAGTTGGCCATCCAGAATGCATCCTTGGTAAAGACACTTAAGATGTGTGTAGTCATAAAATGCACATTCATTTTTTAAAGTCTACTCGCTATCAAAGCTACTGCTGCTGCTATTCTTCAAAGTATCAGAGAGGTAGCCGTGTTAGTCTGGATCTGTAAAAAGCAACAGAGGGTCCTGTGGCACCTTTAAGACTAACAGATGTATTGGAGCATAAGCTTTCGTGGGTGAATGCCCACTTCGTCAGGCATACCTTTCAGACAGGAAATTGAAGAGAGAAGGGAAAAGGAGACATGGGATGATTACATAAAAAAAAATGGAAGAAAGGGTATCTGACTCATATCTACACTAACAATCTAATAGCTTTATAGAAGACTTGCACTGAGAATGTTTAGCTAGTTCTCATAGGAGTGGTATGTGTACATACACAGTAGAATTACAAAGCATGGAAACAGTAGATTGTTTGATGAATGATATTTGACATGCACACAAAAAGCCATAAAGCAGTGTAGTATCTAATGTTTAGAAGCTGAATCTCAAAGAACACATTGGGGGAAACTGAAACAGAAGAGAGACACATTGCTCAAAATACAAACATCCTAATCCCTCAAGCAATGCTTTTAGGTAGGAGATTAAATGACCGTGGGATTTATCTTCCAGCATGATGACCCCCAAGCACATCATAAAGGTTGAAACCTATCTGGAGAACAAAAAGAAAAAGGTCTTATCAAAACCCCTCTCCACTTCAGGTATGAATATCATTGCGCATGTCTGGGATTATATGAACAATGAGAAGGTCTGCTGTTTGAGACATTGCCTTACACCCTCTCACACCCATCATGACAGCTAGGGCATGCTTTCACTTCCTGAAACTGAATTTTCCAGATTATGATTGGGAATTTTTACCAGACTGCTCTTGCCAGGGAAACCTACTCAATCCAATGCTCTGTTAGAGCGTGGCCATCTTCAGGGCACTATGAAAGGTTCACCTCTTACGCTTTTAATTAACTAGTTCATTACACGCAGCAAAGCCTAAGTTGCATATAGTTATTGGATCATCCCTTTGAATGACTCATTTTTGGATTTGTTTAATTTAAAACTGAATATGAGATACCAATATACCATAGCAATGGTTGCCCTCTAGAGAAGATTAGGTGAAAAGAGCTAGAAAAATCCCCAGGATGTTTTTGAGAGGAGTTATAGAAAGTCCTGTAGGAGATCAGTGACAACATCCCAAAATAATCTCTGA
Organism: Terrapene triunguis; assembly: GCF_002925995.2. Classification (NCBI taxonomy): domain Eukaryota; kingdom Metazoa; phylum Chordata; order Testudines; family Emydidae; genus Terrapene; species Terrapene triunguis. The sequence continues at coordinate 9,386,139 of NW_020664418.1, read as the reverse complement.
TAGTCTTTTCATGTTATGCGAATACTGTCACAAATAATGAAGACTGGGATTTTCAAGGAGTTAGGCACCCAACTCTCACTGAATTTAGTAAGCAACAATGCCTATTTCTTATATAGCGCTTCTCATCAGTAGATCTCAAAGCACTTCACAATCTTTAAGGTATTTATCCTCATAACACCTCTGAGAGGTAGAGAACCATTATTATCTTTTTACAGATCGGGACCTAAGGCATAGAGAGACTAAGTGACTTGCCCAAGGTCACACAGGAATTCCAGTGTGGAACAGGTAATTGAACCCAGGTCTCTCACATTCTAAGCCAGTGTCCTAACCAGTGGACAATACTTCCTCTCCCTCCTACTAGTCATCTCTGTTATGTTACTTGTCATTACCTTTCTTGGTGAAGCTTCATAGCTGATCAATGTCTGGACAGGCTGATACTAGTGAATTGCCACATGGGGTCAGGAGGACCCACTGACACTTCATCTGCGTGCTCTTATGGAACAAAGAGCATGTGATCATGTAATTGAAGGCTGTATGGCAATGCATATGTACAAGGGGGCCTGTAACAGGGCACTGCGCTTTAGGGTACATGTCTTTTGGGCATTGAAAACAAGGAGCTGTAATAGTAGGTCACATGCCTGCTACCAGTCATGTCTCTACAGGAAATTGTAAATAAAGCCTCCTGACTCTCTTAGGGTGGGTCTACTCCAGTGGTCCTCAAACTGTGGGGGTGCACCCCCCTAGGCAGAGACTGATTAGGGGTTTGTGGGGCCCTGGGCCACAGCAAGTGGGGGCCCATCCCTATCCCTTCCGCCTGCACTCCTTCCCTTCCCCCCCCGCTCCTACCGGGGAAATGGGATCAGGGCACGGGGGGCTTGCCCTGCCCAGCACTCCTGCTGGGGAGCGGGGGAAGCCTGTGTCCCAACCCCACTCCCTGGCAGGAGCGCCGGGTGGAGCGGGGCAAACCCCCAGGCCCTGAACCCGCTCCCCGACAGGAGCACCAGGCAGACAGAGTGGATCGGGGCACCAGGGTGCCCATTTTTCTGGGGGGACCCCAATTGGCTGGGCCCCTGGGCATGGGCCCAGTTGGCCCAGTGGCTAATCCACCTCTCCCCTAAGGGGCATGGAGAAACGTCCAGGAGTGCCACCCAGCCCTGCTCCTGACCCTGGCTGCTCCCCAGGCCCCGCTCCCGACTCGGTCACTGCCCCAGCCCCTGGCCTGGTGGGGCAAGGGGAGGAGCACGTGAGCACATTCCATTACTGGTAAGCAGAGGCATGAGAGGAAAAGTTTGGGAAACACTGGTCTACATCGCAACTAGACACCCGTGGTTGGCCAGTGCTAGCCAACTCAGGCTCACAGGGCTTGAGCTGTGGGGCTGTTCCATTGCTGTATAGACTTCCAGGCTTGGGTTCTGGAACCCTCCCACTCTGCAGGATCCTAGGCTCCAGCACGAGCCAAGAAGTCTATACAGCAATGAAACAGCCCCACACCTTGAGTCAGCTGACCCTTTGCTGTGTTTTCTTTACTGTGTCAACATACTCTTAAGCAGGAAAGCAGACAGGAGTGGGGTGAGGAAGGCGTTCTCCACACCTGTCTGGCAGAAGGCCAAAGAGGGAGACACTTGCAGGGAGCAGGAGACAGCTAGGGAAAAGCCTCAGTTGGGGAGGGCTGTTAAGTCCTGGTAGAACGGCTGTAAGGACTTTAAGGGTGGAGGGTCCCATAACTCGGACTCCAGCCCAAGCCAAAAGATCTACCCAGCAATTTTTAGCCCCGCAGCCTGAGTCAGCTGACCGAGGCCAGCCACAGCCATGTAGAGGGCTTTAATCCCCATGTAAACATAATCCTTGTCTCTAGTGCTTTAGGGTAAGACAAGATACTATGGGTTAGTGAGACTGCTTTGCTTTGCACAAGTGGTCTTTCTTCTGTTCAAAGCAGGAATAGACACGAACTAAGGTTGTCATCTAACCAGGCATTCGGGGGGGGGGGGGGGGGGGGGAAGAGATTCTTCAGCAGCTAAATGCAGAACAAGAGCTATAGAATTTCTAGAGCATCTAAATTAATGTATACTCACCCCCAATCATGTTCTATAGAAAACTGCCAGATAATAATATCAACTGCTCTTTTCATCAGCAGACCTTTACTTTAGAAAGAGAAGTCAGATTTAATATTATTAATGTATGGATGGGGAAACAGAGACAGAGAGGTGAAGTAACTTGCCCAAAGTCACCCAGCAGGGGCTGAGCCATGAATAGAATACAGGTTTCTTGAGTCCCAGTCCAGTGGTCTTTCCACAACCAGTCAAAAGGAGCCTTCATACTCATACCTTCAGACTGGCCAAGGCGGCCATGGTACCCAGAACTAGCGATCATGCCTGTGGCCCCACGTCTCAGGCTATTAATTTGATACCTGTTCATGCAAGGTAGGATCCAGCATGGCTTGCATGTTCTTGGCCTTGCGGTAAAGTGCATGAGCCTGAAAAGAGGCTTACCAGATGAAAGGATCTCTATTATGCTGCTGTTGTCAAGTAAGCCAATCACTTCCAAAGCAAACTTTAGGGTTTCAAAAACCTTTGTAAGCTGAGGTGACAAAGTGAGGATAAAGCTGAGCAAGACCATGGTGCAAGTCATACCAGATTTTCAGCAAGATGACCTAATCTTAGACCTGAGTGCTAGTTCTATTTGAGTTCAAGCAGCAACAATTGCAGCATTCAGAGGAGCCACAGACAGTCTCAGACTGGCAGCCTGATGTTTCCAGGCCTCTAGAAGCAGAAGTTAAGCTGAAACTAGAACTAGTTCCCTGGTTCACAAATGGGCCAGGAACTTGATGCTGAATGTTCTCATAGTACCCTCATTTGAACTTCTGAGAAAAAAGTTGCCCTGGACCTTCTAGTGGAAGTATATTCAGCAACGAGAATAGGAGAATTGTAGGCCCTTTCCCATACACAGCCATATGATTTTTTACCAGAGGAAGGTCAGGCTAAGGATTGTGCTAGAATTCAGGCCCCCCAAAATGGTCTTTTACCTGAACCTAGAAATCACACTAGCCATGTTCTGTCTCAAACCCAAGAAGCCTACATTGCTTGGATGTCCACAGGGCCCTACAGACTTTGCATACAAAGATATCAGTTTAGGCAGTTCGACTTTTCAGCCAGCACCATTACTTAAAGGTCAAGCAGCCTCTAAATCTGCCATTGTTAGATGGCTTAAGGAAGTGGTCAGAGAGGTTTATGTTGTAGCAAAAGAAAAAAATTAGAGACTTTTAAAGCTCACTCTGTATGCTCAATAGGACCTTCAAGGGCAGACAGAGGAGAAGCATCTTTAAATGATGTTTTCAAAGCCACTTCCTGGGCTTCTGCTCGTGCATTTGTCAACCATTATAGAATAGATTTGCACAAGAATATTCAGCTGTGACATTTGCAGAAAGTGCTTCAGGCAGTCAAAGGATGCCCCTACTACAGTGACTCATTTCTTTGGTAGGTGCCAACTGTTGAACTGTATACAAGATTGAAGAGAGAAGAATTTTTCTGTATCTGTTAATTTTTTTCTTTGAGATTTTCCACACAAGTCCAAACATTCTCCGGGTAAGATTTGGGTGTCTGTTTTATTACTGAGCATTTCAATGAAGAGTCCCCAATATGTTCAGATTGCCATGGATTTTAAAAAGATATTTGTTAAGTTATTGAACGATCGTGTCAAATATTTTGTTTGGTACTATTTCTGAAGCCTTCAAACGAAGGCCGAAAAATTATTAGACCATTATAGGCAAGGGTATTTCATCATCAGAAGTCTTAGGGCACATCTAGACTGCATGCACTGGGTGTGACTGCAGCTTGAGAAATCGTATTTGAGCTAACTTTAATCTAGCTAGCCTGTGTCCCGGAACAGTGAAATCCTGGCAGCACGTGCTGTAAAAGCTCACCTGGAACCCAGGATGGTTACTCATAGGGCTAGCCCTCACTTCACTGTTCCAGGACCCAAGTTAGCTCGGATAGGTGAGCTCAAGGTCAAGCCACATCCATGACTTCAGTCTAGACCACGAGTAGGCGACCTATGGCACATGTGCCAAAGGCGGAACACGATCTGATTTTCAGTGGCACTCACACTGCCTGGGCCCTGGCCACCGGTCTGGGGGGCTCTGCATTTTAATTTAATTTTAAATGGAGCTTCTTAAACATTTTAAAAACCTTATTTACTTTACATACAACAATAGTTTAGTTATATATTATAGACTTATACAAATGAGACCTTCTAAAAACATTAAAATGTATTACTGGCACGCGAAACCTTAAATTAGAGAGAATAAATGAAGACTCAGCACAACACTTCTGAAAGGTTGCTGACTCCTGGTCTAGACAATAGTGTTCTATCTCAATCGTCTAGCTAGGAAAAACTTCTACACTTTGTTCCTTCCATAGGCTCAGGACATTGGATTCCTCCATTCCCTTCTCCCTCCACTCCAAGATCCTTTTGAGCCACATTCCCATCCCCTTCTATTTCAGGAACCCTAAGAACATAAGAACAGCCGTACTGGGTCAGACCAAAGGTCCATCTAGCCCAGTATCCTGTCTACCGACAGTGGCCAATGCCAGGTGCCCCAGACGGAGTGAACCTAACAGGTAATGATCAAGTGATCTCTCTCCTGCCATCCATCTCCACCCTCTGACAAACCGAGGCTAGGGATGCCATTCCTTACCCATCCTGGCTAATAGCCATTAATGGACTTAACCTCCATGAATTTATCCAGTTCTCTTTTAAACGCTGTTATAGTCCTAGCCTTCACAACCTCCTCAGGCAAGGAGTTCCACAAGTTGACTGTGCGCTGTGTGAAGAAGAACTTCCTTTTATTTGTTTTAAACCTGCTGCCCATTAATTTCATTTGGTGGCCCCTAGTTCTTGTATTATGGCAACAAGTAAATAACTTTTCCTTATTTACTTTCTCCACACCAGTCATGATTTTATATACCTCTATCATATCCCCCCTTAGTCTCCTCTTTTTCAAGCTGAAAAGTCCTAGCCTCTTTAATCTCTCCTCATATGGGACCCGTTCCAAACCCCTAATCATTTTAGTTGCCCTTCTCTGAACCTTTTCTAATGCCAGTATATCTTTTTTGAGATGAGACGACCACATCTGTACGCAGTATTCAAGATGTGGGCATATCATGGATTTAGATAAGGGCAATAAGATACTCTCCCCGTCTTATTCTCTATCCCCTTTTTAATGATTCCTAAAATCCTGTTTGCTTTTTTGACCTGCGCTGCACACTGCATGGACGTCTTCAGAGAACTATCCACGATGACTCTAAGATCTTTTTCTTCATTCACTGTAGCTAAATTAGCCCCCATCATATAGCATGTATAGTTGGGGTTATTTTTTCCAATGTGCATTACTTTACATTTATCCACATTAAATTTCATTTGCCATTTTGTTGCCCAATCGCTTAGTTTTGTGAGATCTTTTTGAAGTTCTTCACAGTCTGCTTTGGTCTTAACTATCTTGAGCAGTTTAGTATCATCTGCAAACTTTGCCACCTCACTTTTTACCCCTTTCTCCAGATTATTTATGAATAAGTTGAATAGGATTGATCCTAGGACATACCCTTGGGGAACACCACTAGTTACCCCTCTCCATTCTGAGAATTTACCATTTATTCCTACCCTTTGTTCCCTGTCTTTTAACCAGTTCTCAATCCATGAAAGGACCTTCCCTTTTATCCCATGACAACTTAATTTACGTAAGAGCCTTTGGTGAGGGACTTTGTCAAAGGCTTTCTGGAAATCTAAGTACACTATGTCCACTGGATCCCCCTTGTCCGCATGTTTGTTGACCCCTTCAAAGAACTCTAATAGATTAGTAAGACACGATTTCCCTTTACAGAAACCATGTTGACTTTTGCCCAACAATTTATGTTCTTCTAGGTGTCTGACAATTTTATTCTTTACTATGGTTTCAACTAATTTGCCCAGTACTGACGTTAGACTTACCAGTCTGTAATCGCCAGGATCACCTCTAGAGCCCTTTTTAAATATTGGCGTTACATTAGCTATCTTCCAGTCATTGGGAACAGAAGCCGATTTAAACGGCACGTTACAAACCACAGTTAATAGTTCCGCAACTTCACATTTGAGTTCTTTCAGAACTCTTGGGTGAATGCTATCTGGTCCCGGTGACTTGTTACTGTTAAGTTTATCAATTCATTCCAAAATCTCCTCTAGTGACACCTCAATCTGTGACAATTCCTCAGATTTGTCACCTACAAAAGCCGGCTCAGGTTTGGGAATCTCCCTAACATCCTCAGCCGTGAAGACTGAAGCAAAGAATCCATTTAGTTTCTCCGCAATGACTTTATCGTCTTTAAGCGCTCCTTTTGTATCTCGATCGTCCAGGGGCCCCACTGGTTGTTTAGCAGGCTTCCTGCTTCTGATGTACTTAAAAAACATTTTATTACCTTTTGAGTTTTTGGCTAGCTGTTCTTCAAACTCCTCTTTGGCTTTTCTTATTACATTTTTACACTTAATTTGGCAGTGTTTATGCTCCTTTCTATTTACTTCACTAGGATTTGACTTCCACTTTTTAAAAGATGCCTTTTTATCTCTCACTGCTTCTTTTACATGGTTGTTAAGCCAAGGTGGCTCTTTTTTAGTTCTTTTACTGTGTTTTTTAATTTGGGACCCTATGCAACACATACACAACCCTCATGCTAGGAGTTCCGTGTAGCCCCCCAACTGCTCCCTCCACCCACACCAGGATCCCCCATTCCCCTCTCCAATGCCAGGGGGTCTGTGTATTACAAACTATCCCAATGCCTCCACAGCAATAGTACAACAGGTGGTCAATACTACTACTTTCTACAGAGGTTGAAGTACATTGTGTCACACCTTGATTTTAGCCATTGCATACAGGTCCCATTAATAAAACAGTCTTGCAAAAACACCCAAGCAAAATTTAATTTGTAGCTGCTGAAACAGCATTTCTTGCCAAATTAAAATGATATAAAAATTAAATTTATATTGACTTTACATTTTTTTTTAAACTACATACCTATTCTATCTGCATTTCCCAATGAGAAGGTATAGATTGTTCTCCTTACACGTTTCCTGTTTAATCTGCATTTTGTGAATTTGGCTGCACAGATGAACTAACAGGAGTGTAGCTTTATATATTCTACATTTTAAACAAATACTGTTATATATCCTGTGGGAAAAGAAAAATTTTTAGTCTGCAGGCTTTGCTATCAAAGGTAGAATCAGAAAGGTAAAATATGCTGTTGGCCAAAGTAAATAAGGCAGACTACTCCACTAAAAGACAGTGTTACAAGATCAGCATTCACCAGTTCCTAAATCTACTGAGACCATTACAAGCTTCCCTTTGGTAACACATTTCTTTATAAAAGATAATAGCAATGATTCCTAATAACAATCATAGAGAAAGCGCTACATTTAATTGCAGATAAAATCTTAAATGGGTAACAAAGTTGTACTAAAAAATCACATTTTTTTAAAACAAGTATATTCCTCCAAAGGTGAACTTTCTTGCAAACTCTGTACCTTGGTTTTGATTACCAAAATAAAACGTTTTTAGTTTGTTCTTTAAGGTGTATTTTAAAAAAAATCTTCCATAAATTTGAAACTGTTCAGATCATATTTCTCCTACTGCCAAGTCCCCAAGAGAAAGGCTTGGGAAAGAATGTGTGCCCATTACAGAAACATGGACTGCCACTGTAAAAGAGACGCCTCATTTATTCTAATTTCTCTGCATGAATCTACCTCTGTAAAGATACGTGTGGACCTTCAGCCATCAGAACATAATGCAACCCCTTTCCTGTTAAGCTGGCCCCCCATTGAGTACATTCTATATGAGGACTGATACCTTGATCATTACATACTGTTGCGCAGGCTTTGAGGCCCTGGTTATCTAAAAGACTGCCTAAAGCTCCAGGATGAAGATCATGGTCAACAACTTCGCTCCTCTGGCAAAGTGCAACTTCCTATAATAAGGGTAAAGCTCATCTGTGTGGGAGACAGTACTTTCTCAAGGTCCGGTCCAAGGCTATGGAAGGAATTCCCCCAGGAACTAAGGACTATCAAAAACCTCATCAGCTTCCGGTCCAAGTGCAAGTCATTTCTTTAACCTGCCTTCTCTAGCAAATACATAGCAACATCTATATTTTTAAAAATCCTCCCAAAAGAAGATGCTCTACTGCACACATTTCTCCCCTCGGAGAGAGGAAAAGAGAACAAAACACATGATAGATGCAGGGCCGCCGAGAGCAGGTTCAGGCCCCGGTGAAAAAAAATTTTCAGGCCCCCCCAGCAAGGGCGGACTAGCTAAACAGGGCTGAAGAGGGGGGGGGGAGGGAAGCCGGGCCCCGGGCCCCCTTCCGGACCGCCGGGGCCCGGTAATTTGTACTGATTTCCCCCCGCCTCTCGTCGGCCCTGGATAGATGTCAATCACATTGCTGATCGCACTAACTGAAGGTACTCAATGATGAGTGCGGTGTAAGAACCTATACAGAATAGAACAGCAGAATGGATTAGTCTCTTTCTAGTTTGATTTGAGCAAAAGATAATTCAGAAGGGAATCATGAACCATTCCGATACCCAGAGCTAGCCGACAGGATATCAACAAAGATAATTTTGCCCATCTGAAGAATGGGACCTAAAATAGTACAGTATCTTTCTCTTCAGAATAGCTCAATTTCACCTATAAATGTTAGAACCTGTTTTATAAAGATGGAATATTCATCATGAAAGAGGGATTATATATTCCTTGTTATTTTCAAGAAGTGTCGTAGGATTGTTAATTTTCTGGACAGCCATCAGAGACCAACAGAGCAACTTTTCACAAGGGTCCTAGAGAAATAACTTAAATTTCTTTAGTTACTTGAGTCCTGTTCACTATTTAATTTAGATACACATTCAGTGTTACATATTTAAAAAAAATTTCCTTCAGCAGCAGAACTTTCAATAATGCATAAAAATTCAAGGCTCCTCACGATTGGGAGGTGTTCCCCATAAACCAGGGGTTCTCAACCTTTTTCTTTCTTTCTGAGCCGCCATCCCCCAACATGCTACAAAAACTCCATAGCCCACCTGTGCCACAACAGCTGTTCTTCTGCATATAAAAGCATGAGTGCCAGAACTAGGGGTGCACCCCCTGGTTTGAAGTGGTTTCCAACCCTGAAGTGGTATACAGGGTTTACAGTTTGGTTCAATGGCTCTCAGCACCCCCACTAGACAAATTGTTCCAGCACTCCTGTATAAAAGTCAGGGCCGGCATTAGGGGGTAGCAAGCAGGGCAATTGCCCAGGGCCCCACGCCACAGCGGGCCCTGCAAAGCTACGTTGCTCAGGTTTCATCTTCAGTCCCAGGTGGCAGGGCTCGGGGCAGCAGGACTTCCGCTTTCTGCTCTGGGCTTCAGTGAGTCTAATGCCGGCCCTGCTTTGCGGACCCCCTGAAACCTGCTTGTGACCCCCCAAAGGGCCTCGGATCCCTGGTTGAGAACTGCTGCCATAAACAACCACAAAGATCCCTCATCATCCATTTGCAAATGCCTCCTCCTTTGGGGTGATGCCTACAAAAACACACTTGACAACCGTTAGGGGCTGCTGGTGTGCTGTGACCAATGTCTCATTGCTTCATGGTACTCCCCCATTGCAAGCTCCTCCAGGCAAGGACCATCTTTGTTCTGTGTTTGTACAGCACTTACCACAATGGGTTGCTGGTCCATGAGTAGAGTTCCTATGCATTACAGTAATACAAATAATCTCATTTTAAATATTTACTTGTTCAATTAAATCAAGTTCCCTGCTTTTAGTTTCAAACAATCATTTTATTTTAAAATGGAATTTAAGTGGAAGGGTGAGGAGGAGAAAAAGGATACTTAAAAATTAAAACTGAAAACAACTTTCAGATTACATGACCCACATTAGTCATTCAGATAAACAAGTAGTGACAGAACCTCCATGTCAAAGAAAAATATCAGGGGCATCCAGCAACACAAGTAAGATGAGCAAACAAAATTAGCTCAATTTTTTCCCCTTGAGGCAAAGCAAGTTCATTATGAAATGATAGGGAAAACAGCAGTATGGGGGCGAAAAAGAAGGCATTGGGAGATTTAACCTATTGCTTTTTGAAATTATTTGCACTCCATTTCACTGGCAGAATTAGAAACATTAGGACAGCAGCACTCGACACAACAGGCAACTGCCTGAGGCCATAACATGTAACAAACCATCCATTCAACTTGCAGCCTGTTCAGTCACAGTACAGTAATAATGGGTCAGTCGCAGAGCAGATGCTACCTCTCAGCTTCAAGCAGATGCACAACTATTTGGTATTTGTCAGTTTTACAAAAGAGCTCAAAGATTTGCTGCTAACAAGGGTATTTGAAACTGAGGATGGAAGTACTGTGCAGTTGTGTATCTCCAAAGACCCTTGGATTACTATTTCAAAGTAATGTAACTGTCACGTCCAAGATATTTCCACTTTCTACTGAGCATAAGTGTATTAAAAAACAGATGCTGATAAATGATCCTAAAGATACCAATAAATTACACACATGCTATTTCTCAAATACTTCTAGATTAAGATGTGGTTGCTTCTGAATTTACGTTGCAATTTACATGTTTGGTTAATTTTCCAAAAAGGCAAGGAAAGTGAAGAGATGAAAGATTTCCAAACCTGTTCAAAGGACTATAAACATATGCAGATATAGTGACTATATATGCAGAAGTAACACCATTAGATTTCTGATTCAAATGACTTTTTCAAAAAGAATCTGTACTGCTCTACTATTTCCCTGTCCTCCTCTCCCCTCCGCAAGAGGCCCTAACAGCGTAAAGAAGTCACGTGAGTCCAGAATATAGCAGGAAATTCTGGAATATCTGACACATAGTAAAACAGCTCCGATCAACTTTCACAAATAAAATCCTTTGGTGATTAATTTTTCTATGCTTGGTCTCAGCACAAAGGTGGGGTATTTTTGGAAAATACATTTCAACCATTTTTTTAGTTATCTCAAACTCAGTTGCATGCAGAAAGTTCAAACCTGGCTTTAGATAGTGATCTAAATTATCACACTCATTTAAGAAAATTAGTTTAGTAGTTTTAAAGTTGTGAGTGTTTCAAATCTGGAGTCTGCACAATAGATTTGTTTTTCCAATTAATTCTGAACCATTGAAGCAGAATCCCTCTTCTGCCACTAAGAGTTGTGGGAAGGCGGAGGGGATCATGGGGCATCCTGGGTCCTGTCCCAATGCCCCGTGGTGCATTGCTTTGCATCCCAGCAATCCCTATGCTTCTGCATTTGGCACCATCTTTCAACGGTTTGCGTACTACGTGCTTTGGCTGCTGCTTTTGGGATAGTGGATCGTGCTTCACCACCACTACACAGCTTGCTTGCTCGCTCTCCTCTCGTACTGTGCTTATTGGTTTCTCCTACCACCTTACAAATGGTTCTTTCAAGCATATCTTTTAATCCTCCACTTGCTCTCCTCTTATTTGTTCTCTGTTTCTCAAACACACACCATCACCTCCTCTCTTCTAGGAGCTTCAACTACAATCTGTCTCAAATCTACCTCTGCAATTGACAAATGTACCTCTCTACCCACCAACTCCTATCCTATAATAGTCTAATCTCAAGCATTCTCCAAAACCTAATTTAACATATTTCCTCTTAAACCCACATCTGTATCCACTGACTTCAATATTCCAAGCTTGATAGATAAGAAACATTGGAGTAATCTTTCACTCTCCTCCCTCATATCATGTTGTGTTTTTTTCCTTAACTCCAAAATCTTCCTTTGTCCTCACCACATTCACAACTGAAACTTGTCATCTATCACTTTCATTACTGTAACCTTCTCCTATCAAGGCTCACTGTCTCACGCTCTTGTCTGTCAAAATACCATTTTCCTCTCTGATCACTAACCAATTCATGCCCCTCCTTGAATTACCCAATTTGCATCCTCTATCACAGCAAATTCAATTTTCCACAAGAAAAAATGGTTACTAACCTGTCTAACTATTGTTCTTCGAGATGTGTTGCACGTCAGTTCCACTCAGTGTTGGTGGCCCTACCTTATAGCCACTGAAAACTTTTTTCCTCAGTGGTACCCCATGGGCAGCTCGAGCTCCCTCTGCTGCTGTGCACCACTGCATGGGGGTGTAAAGGGCAGACCCTAGGGTGACCAGATGTTCCGATTTTATAGGGACAGTCCCGATATTTGGGGTTTTGTCTTATAAAGGTGCCTATAACCCCCCCATCCCCATTTTTCACACTTGCTGTCTGGGCACCCTAGCAGAGCCTCTGCTAGCTCTCCCTCAGTTCCTTCTTGCCGTAAGTCCAATGAAGATGGAATAGGAGGGTAGGTCATGGAATGGACATCTGCAACACACATCTTGAAGAACAGTTACAGCACAGGTTAGTAACCATTTTTTCTTCAAGTGATTGCACATGTGCTTTCCACTCTTGGTGACTCAAGCTGTAAGATTGGAGGTGAGATTGGAGTATTTTAATAAAGATTGGAGAACAACTTTAGCATCATCTCTGAAGTCTTGGGTCACAGCACAGTGGGAGGCAAACGTGTGGACTGAGGACCAGGCTGCTGTTCTACAAGTGCTGCATTTGGAACTTGTGCCAGAAAGGCAATGACACTGATTGTGACCTCATTGAATGAGCTGTGACTGTCAGGTGGAGCAACATTAGCCAAGTCATAGCACATGGGTATGCAGGATATGTCCAAGAAGAAAAACTCTCTGGGTGGAGACTGATTGACCTCTTGCTTTTTCTGCCACTGCTACGAACAGCTGGAAGGATTTTTGAAAGTGTCTGGTTCTGCCCAACACACCAAGGCTCCTCTGAGGTCCAAGGTATGCAAACGCTCTTCTTCCCGGGTTGAATGTGGTTTTGGGTAGAATACAGGCAAAACAATTGGCTGGTTGATGTGGAAAGAGGAAACCACCTTTGAGACAAACTTCAGGTAAAACTTTATCCTTTAAAAAAAATTCATATGGAGGTCCCAACATTAATGCCCTCAGCTCCCCTATTCTTCTGGACGAGGTAATGGCAACCAATAATGCCACTTTCAGTAATAGATGCAGCAGCCGGCAGGTAGCCAATGGTTAAAATGGGGACCCATAAGTCTTGACAATACTAAGTTTAGATCCCATGGGGGAACGGGGTCTTGCAATCGAGGGTATAATTTGACTAAGCGATTTAAAGACCTTATGGACAGCTCATTGGAGAAAATAGAGCAATTGCTCACTTTAGGATGGAACACTGCAGTAGCAACCAGATGTACTTTAATGGAACTAGCTGGCAAACCTTGGTGTTTCAGGTATAATAAGTAGTCCAGAATACGTTGAACTGAAGAATTGGCTGGAAGATGCATCTGGCTACATCTGCACATGTGGTGACCCATAAATAATCTGCTCAGGTGGTCTGCTAGGTTGTTCTACATGCCTGGCGGGTAAAATGCTTCTAGATCTATTGAGCTGGCAATACAGAGCTCCCATAGAAGAGTCACTTCTTGACAGACTGGAGAAGAGCAGGCTCCCCTCACTTGTTGAGGTAAAACATTGTCACTGTTTTGTCTGTGAAGACTAACAGGCTGCTTCCCCTAATCTGCAACAGGCACACTTGGCATGCCAGTCTGACCGCTTTACACATCAATGTCAGAGAACTGAAAGCTAAGTCCTCTGAGGACCACAGACTCTGAATTTTTAGAGAACCCAGGTGGGTTCCCCATCCCAGAGCCAAAGCATCTGTTACTACTGTGAGAGTCGGTTGTGGGTGGGCAAACAGAACGCCTACACATACACTGAGACATGGGAGGGCACTCTTACCACTGAGTCTAACTGACAGCATCTTGGCAAGTAGACTGTCAGCCAGCACAGTTCTGAATTGCAGTCTCGTGTATTGAACCATGTGGGCGCAAGAGGCCATGTGACCCATAAACCTCAAACGGTTTCATGTTGTGATTGGGCAAGCCTTCAAATCGATAACAATAGATCAAATTGCCTGGAACCTGGAGTGCAGAAGAAAGGTTCTGTCTTGAGATGAGTCCAATACAGCCCCTATAAACTCTGCTCTTTGGACCAGGGACAGGAGAGATTTTTCTGGGTTAACAGTCCCAGAGCACTGAACATTGACTGGATCAGAACAACACTACTTTGCACTTGAAGTTTGGACCAGTCTTTGACAAGTCAATCATCTAAGTAAGGATAAAATGGATCTCTTGATCTTTGAAGGAATGCAGCTACTACAGGGGTGGGCAAACTACGGCCAGCAGGCCGCATCCAGCCCTTCAGATCTTTGAACCGGCCCCCCCGGAGTGGGGTCGGTGGCTTGCCCCACTCCAGCGATCCAGCTGGGGAGCGGGGTTGAGGCTTGCCCCACTGCAGCCAGGGAGCGGGGGGGGGGGGGTCTTGCCCTGCTCTGCCCACTTGATGCTCCCACGTGTTCAGGTGTGACTTGCGTGAGGGCACACATGTTACTGTGGCTGCACAACCCAATTACCAAATGCACCTCACACGCCATCAGAGCCTGGAATGTGCAAGCCCATGTGCCTGCTACTTGTTCTCTTAAATGATTCTGCTGTTTTAATAGTGTTAATTTTCCATTGTTGAGGATAAAACAAAGAGTAGTTGGCCAGAAAGTGCCAGCTGCATTGTTCACACTAATCAAAGAGGGCATGGAAAGGAGATGTTTGGTTTAATTATTGTATTACTATTATAAATATACCATCATCACAAAGTAAGTAAGGTTTCAGAGTGGTAGCCATGTTAGTCTGTATCAGCAAAAAGAATGAGGAGTACTTGTGCCACCTTAGAGACTAACACACGTATTTAAGCATAAGCTTTCGTGGGCTAAAACCCACTTCATCGGATGCATGCAGTGGAAAATACAGTAGGAAGATACAGATA
>NW_020664418.1:9364944-9371204 GCF_002925995.2 Terrapene triunguis | reverse complement strand
ACACACACACACACACACACACACACACACACACACACAGAGAACATGAAAAAATGGGTGTTGCCATACTAACTATAATGAGAGTAATCAGTTACGGTGGGCTATTAATGTTTATTTCCACTAAAATGTATCTTTATTAAATAAAGTTTATTTGAATATCTCTGAATTGTTAATTTCATGAGCATTAATGGCCCGCCATACAATTTCCATACCCCGATGTGGCCCTTAGGCCAAAAAGTTTGCCCACCCCGAGCTATTACCACCATAACCTTTTTAAATAACTTGGGAGCTGCTGACAGGCTGAAAGGTAGTACAGCGAACTGGTCATGATTTTGACTTGGCAGAAATCAGGGGTACTTCCTGTGAGCTTGTTTGATTGCCACATTGAAGTAGGAATCTTTTAAGTCGAGGGCAGCATAATAGTCCCAAGGATCCAGGGAAGGGATAACAAAAGCTAGCATGATGATGTGAAACTTTATCCTTTTTAAGATTTTGTTGAGTTGACACAGGTTTAAAGTTGCTCTGAGACCCCCTTCGCTTTTGGGATTAAGAAATATGAAGAATAAAACCCCTTCCCTCTAAGACCAAATGGAACCTCCTCTATGGCTCCCAAGTGAAAGAGTGATTGAACTTCCTGGATAAGGAGTTTCTTGTAACAGTGGTCCCTTAAGATGGTCAGGCAGGAGGGAGGAGAAGCACCACACTGGAAAGTATATTCCAATCCCACAGTTCTCAAGGTCCACTGGTCCAAAGTAAACCAGGATCAAGCACTGCGGAAGTGGGGCACACAGTTCGCACAGGTGAGAGCTTGGGTCAGGAGAGATGGAGACTGGTATGTTGACCTCAACTGACCCATCAAAACTCCTACTTTACGGTTCCTGGGTGTTTTGAGGGGCCAAGAGCCAGAGACGAAGGAGCAGCTTGGGGAGTCCTATGCCTACCACCCCTGGATCTCTTTGTTGATAGGTTCTGCCAAAAAGAAGGTACAAAATATGAGTGTGCCTGCTGTGGCTGATAGTGCTTCTTGATCAGGGCAGGTGTGTACAGACCTAAGGACTTCAAGTTGGACATGAAAAACTGGAAGCAACCAAAGTCACTAGCCCCTTTTGCAAATCTTGGCCTAAAAGGCCATTTTGCTATCTGCTGTAATTTAGACCATTGTATATTGTTATTTTTAACATGCTTTTTAAGTATTCAAGACTTGTTCTCATGAAAGTATATTATCTGTGCTCTTTTGTGCCACATTAGCAAAAATTCATCATTTCCAAAGGCAGTATTGCCTTCTGCTTCTTCTGGCACTCCCTCCTCTGTTTCTCAGAAGACAGTCAGAGCCTTATTCGTCCATCTGTTTGTCAGAGGATGAACAAAATGACCTAGTCAGAATTCTCTCTCTCTCGCTCTCAATTCTATGATATGACATGAGCCAAACAGAACTCCAGATGTGGAGATGGTGGTCCAACTTGTCAGAAAAAGAGTTCCTAGTGCAAGCACTCAGAATTCCAACCACAGCACTTTACATTTATGTTATTTATTATGTGTCTTCAGCCCAAGTACTATTTATATTTTAATGCCGTACATCAGGAATCAAAGGAATTAACTCCCTGCAGATGGAGCCAGGTAGAGGGCCTGTACCACCCCCGAGAACTTGCTCGGATATGAGGTGCTCATCAGGACTGGGAAAGGAAATGGCTGGGGTGGGGGGCACGCTTAGAGGAAAACAGGCAGCAGACTGTCTTTCTTCTCCCAATCTAGGGGACAGCCAGGCAGATCCCAAATCTGTTCAAAAGTAGGTGGATTGAAAATTCCATAACAGACACTGCCTTATTCATAACCAGAGAATTGTGTTAAAAGCCAGGAGATTCCTAAACCATGCCTGATTAGGGCATTCAGACAACCTGGGAAACAGACTCCTTTAACCCTGCTGGAAGATGAGTGGAAATTCTCACTGGAGACTCTCAGATAAGACTATTTATTTTCCTTTCATTTTGATTTTCTGTCACTGACATGAGCCAGCAGCATAGGCTGGCTGTGTACTCCATCTGGTACCAGATGGAGGAAAATCTTGGTTTTGATCCCTGTAAACTGGCCAGAGCAGAAAGAGTATGCTGGGAGACAGGCACATTAAAGAGAGAATAGGTTATTTTGTTTCCATGCTGTTTTTGCTTGATTTTCAAGTGTGTAATGCTATAGCCCTGATCAACCACATACAGCCCCTTTTATAAGGTACAGAGATAGTAAATACTTAGGCCTGGTCAACGCTGCAAAATTATGTCAAAGTCAGTCAACTTGAATCAACAAAATTATGCATGTGTCTTCCCCAAAATTCTGTCTCCTACCAATGCAAGTAACCCGTTACAGCAACGCAACATCGCCCTGAAAAACGATGAGCCATAGTACTTAATTCGACACAGTTCAAGGGTAGTTGCTGCATAGTTTACTCCTGGGGAAATTTATATCCCCCCCACCCCCCCGATTTCTTTGCTTCCCTGCAGAAAAATGACTTTCTGACAGGGAAGCCACAAGAGCAACCCTACGACCCTCCCCAGCAGTATGTTTCGGGCGGTCAGGGCAGGCAGCAGAGATAAATCACTGTAAGGTGGGGCGGGGACAGGACTGGAGAAGACCCAGCTGGTGGCTTCTACCTTGCGCCGGGCTCAGCTGCTAGTCCCAGTTGGGTGGGGAGGACAGGATTTCCTCTGCACGGCATCCGGGGCCGTGTCAGACTCATCTCCAGATTTCTCCCTGGGCTGAAGGAAGCTCTGCAAACTCTTAACCCCCTCTGCCCCCCAGTCGTACTTCCTGTGCCCATTGCTTCTCAACTGCAGGGGGAGGGATCACACTCAACTGCAGAGGGAGCTTCTCCCCCATCCACCCAACCCCCCATGCATTCAGACCCCCTCATACTCAGACCCTCCCGCCAAGCCTCACCTCCACGCACCCAGAATCAGCCCACCCCAGACGAACCCCATGCACCTGGACCATCCCAACAAGCCACCCACACCCAGATCCCCATGCCACTGAGACACATTCCCCCATCATCTGGAACCGTCACACTGAACCTCCCACACCCATAACCT
Organism: Terrapene triunguis; assembly: GCF_002925995.2. Lineage (NCBI taxonomy): Eukaryota > Metazoa > Chordata > Testudines > Emydidae > Terrapene > Terrapene triunguis. Next base: position 9,368,127 of record NW_020664418.1, on the reverse strand, counting down.
CCACCAAGTTCTATCCCCCCCACACCCAGACCCCCCTACACTGAGCCCCAACCACATTTACCTGGACTCATAGACTTTAAGGTCAGAAGGGACCATTATGATCATCTAGTCTGACCTCCTGCACAATGCAGGCCACAGAATCTCACCCATCCACTCCTGTAACAAACCCCTAACCTATGTCTGAGTTACTGAAGTCCTCAAATCGTGGTGCAGAGAAACCTCCAGCAAGTGACCCATGCTCCATGCTACAGAGGAAGGCGAAAAAAATCCAGGGCCTCTGCCAATCTGCCCTGGAGGAAAATTCCTTCCCGACCCCAAATATGGCGATCAGCTAAACCCTGAGCATGTGGGCAAGACTCACCAGCCAGCACCCAGGAAAGAATTCTCTGTAGTAACTCAGATCCCACTCCATCTAACATCCCATCACAGGCCATTGGGCATATTTACCGCTAATAATCAAAGATCAATTAATTGCCAAAATTAGGCTCTCTCATCATACCATCCCCTCCATAAACTTATCAAGCTTAGTCTTGAAGCCAGATATGTCTTGACCCCACTACTCCCCTTGGAAGGCTGTTCCAGAACTTCACTCCTCCAATGGTTAGAAACCTTCATCTAATTTCAAGTGTTGTGTCCACATTGTGTCCACATTGGTACTGAGCTTAAATAATTCCTCTCCCTCCCTGCTATTTATCCCTCTGATATTTTTATAAAGAGCAATCTTATCTCCCCTCAGCCTTCTTTTGGTTAGTCTAAGCGAGCCAAGCTCTTTGAGTCTCCTTTCATAAGACAGGTTTTCCATTCCTCGGATCATCCTAGTAGCCCTTCTCTGTACCTGTTCCACTTTGAATTCATCCTTCTTAAACATGGGAGACCAGAACTGCACACAATATTCCAGATGAGGTCTCACCAGTGCCTTGTATAACGGTACTAACACCTCCTTATCTTTACTGGAAATACCTCACTTGATGCATCCCAAGACCGCATTAGCTTTTTTAATGGCCATATCACATTGGCAGCTCAGTCATCCCATGATCAACCAATACGCCGTGGTCCTTCTCCTCCTCTGTTACTCCCAACTGATGCGTCCCCAATTTCTAACAAAAATTCTTGTTATTAATCCCTAAATGCATGACCTTGCACTTTTCACTATTAAATTCCATCCTGTTATTATTACTCCAGTTTACAAGGTCATCCAGATTTTCCTGTATGATATCCCAGTCCTTCTCTGTATTAGCAATACCTCCCAGCTGTGTCTCATCCGCAAACTTTATTAGCACATTCCCACTTTTTGTGCCAAGGTCAGTAATAAAAAGATTAAATAAGATTGGTCCCAAAACCGATCCCTGAGGAACTCCACTAGTAACCTCCTTCCAGCCTGACAGTTCACCTTTCAGTATGACCCGTTGTAGTCTCCCCTTTAACCAGTTCCTTATCCACCTTTCAATTTTCATATTGATCCTCATCTTTTCCAATTTAGCTAATAATTCCCCATGTGGAACCGTATCAAATGCCTTACTGAAATCGAGGTAAATTAGATCCACTGCATTTCCTTTGTCTAAAAAATCTGTTACCTTCTCAAAGATGATCAGGTTGGTTTGGCACAATCTACCTTTTGTAAAACCATGTTGTATTTTGTCCCAATTACCATTGACCTCAATGTCCTTAACTACTTTCTCCTTCAAAATTTTTTCCAAGACCTTGCATACTACAGATGTCAAACTAACAGGCCTATAGTTACCCGGATCACTTTTTTTTTCCTTTCTTAAAAATAGGAACTATGTTAGCAATTCTCCAGTCATACGGTACAACCCCTGAGTTTACAGATTCCTTAAAAATTCTTGCTAATGGGCTTGCAATTTCACGTGCCAGTTCCTTTAATATTCTTGGATGAAGATTATCTGGGCCCCCCGATTTAGTCCCATTAAGCTGTTCAAGTTTGGCTTCTACTTCAGATGTGGTAATATCTACCTCCATATCCTCATTCCCATTTGTCATCCTACCATTATCTCTAAGCTCCTCATTAGCCTCATTAAAGACTGAGGTAAAGTATTTGTTTAGATATTGGGCCATGCCTAAATTATCCTTAACCTCCACTCCATCCTCAGTGTTTAGTGGTCCCACTTCTTTCTTTGTTTTCTTCTTCTTTATATGGCTATAGAAACTTTTACAATTGGTTTTAATTCCCTTTGCAAGGTCCAACTCCATATGGCTTTTGGCCTTTCTCACTTTATTCCTACATGTTCTGACCTCAATAAGGTAGCTTTCCTTACTAATCCCTCCCATCTTCCACTCCTTGTAGGCTTTCTGCTTTTTCTTAATCACCTCTCTGAGATGTTTGCTCATCCAGCTTGGTCTACAACTCCCGCCTATGAATTTTTTCCCCTTTCTTGGGATGCAGGCTTCTGATAGTTTCTGCAACTTTGACTTGAAGTAATTTCAGGCCTCCTCCGCCTTTAGATCTTCAGTCCAATTCACTTCCCTAACTAATTTCCTTAATTCTTTAAACTTAGCCCTTTTGAAATCAAAAGCCCTAGTCCCAGATCTGTTTTTGTTTATCCTTCCATCTAGTTTGAACTGAATTAGCTCATGATCACTTGAACCAAGGTTGTCCCCTACAACCATTTCTTCTATGAGGTTCTCACTACTCACCAAAACCAAATCTAAAATGGCATCCCCTCTCGTTGGTTCTTCAACTACTTGGTGAAGGAATCCATCAGCTATCGCATCCAGGAAAATCTATTATTATTACTAGCACTTGTCCTCCAGTTTATATCTGGAAGGTAAAGTCTCCCATGATCACACAATTCCCATTAGTGTTTACTTCATTAAAAACATTAAAGAGGTCTCTATCCATATCCAAATCGGAGCCCGGTGGTCTGTAGCACACCCCAAGCACTATCCCAGGGGAGGCTCTAGTAGCTTTCTTTCCCAATGTGATTTTTGCCCAGACAGACTCTGTCTTGTCCATTCCATCACTTATTTCTTTACAGTCTACCTCATCATTGATATACAATGCTACTCCACCACCTTTGCCTTCATTTCTGTCTTTCCTAAACAACACATACCCTTCAATACCTGTACTCCAGTCATAACTACTATTCCACCATGTTTCTGTTATCCCTATAATATCTGGTTTCATAGATTCATAGATTCTAGGACTGGAAGGGACCTCGAGAGGTC
>NW_020664418.1:9357008-9364544 GCF_002925995.2 Terrapene triunguis | reverse complement strand
GGTGAAGACCGAAAAAAAGAAGTCATTAAGCATCTCTGCCATTTCCAAGTTTCCTGTTACTGTTACTGTTTCACTTCCTGCACCACTTCCTCCCCTGCAGAATCCCATTACCATTGCACCCAGAACTCGCCCAACAAGCCCCTGTGCATCCAGATCCCCCACTGAGCTGCCGGCACCCAGACTGCCCAACACAGAGCCCCTCCACACTTGGATCCTGCATTGCTGAGCCTGCCTGCCCACACCTGGTGCACCTAGCAGAGAGGGGCAGGGCCCTGGGGTGTTTCTGGGGCAGGCCCGGTCCTTGCACTGTATTAGGGTTGGGTGCAGCCTCACCGCTAAGTCCGTGTCCCAGGAGGAAGCTGCACAGTGATCTCCCACCTCCGTGCAGCCAGTGGCCTGTGCTCCCCAATGCCAGGCTGGAGTCTCCACATTTATTTGACAAATAAAATTTGCAGAATTTTAAAATATTGTGTGCAGAATTTTTATTTTTTTGGTGCAGAATGCCTTCAGGAGTAATAGTTGTGATGACCCTAAGAAGTCTTGCAGCATCTGTCCCACAATGCCCTGGTCCCGGTGTCAGTGACGGGTCGAATCATAATTTTGAACACCACTACCCAGGGATCACAAAGACTAGAAGCTCACTGTTCCCGTCTCCCCCCAAAAGCCTTCCACATGTTTTTGAAATGCCTTTTTCTGATTACCCACCTTGACAAGCACACGTACCAGCTCACCTTTGCTGTGTGCATCCGACCATCTCCACACAGAGAACTACTAGATGCACTCTGCCTGGAGCAGGCAAGAAGTCATGGATAGCCTCGCCCCGTGGAGTGAAGAAGCTGGGTTGTCCAAGCACTGTTATGGAACAGCCATAGAGGATGGTGCAACAGCGGCACAATAGGGATGAACAGCAGTGCCACATGAAAGTGAAGGAACTTTGCCAGGCATACCACAAGGTGAGGGAGGGCAACCAGAAATGTGGTGCTGCCCCACACTCCTGCCACTTTTACAACATATTGCATGCCATACTTCAGAGTGACCCCACCAGCACCTCTCAGACAACTGCGGACTCTATGAAGGAACCTGAAGTGGAGACCCCTGCCATGAACAGCAAGGAGGAAGCAGGGCGAGATGCAGCAGGTGACTCAAACCATGCTACAAACCAAGAATAGCTCAGTGGTTTGAGCATTGGCCTGCTAAACCCAGGGTTGTGAGGTCAATGCCTGAGGGGGTCACTTAGGGATCTGGGGCAAAAATCAGTACTTGGTCCTGCTAGTGAAGGCAGGGGGCTGGACTTGATGACCTTTCAGGATCCCTTCCAGTTCTATGAGATAGGTACATCTCCATAACCAACTGTCAAACTCTGCCAGAGTCAAGAGAGTCCCAGAAGATGAGTCCACTGATTAAGGGAAAGGGCACTCAGGTAAGTGTGTACACGAATTACTCTTTCTAGGGTTTTTTTTTCCCTTTTAATTTCCCTGAAACCTCATTTCTCCCACTCTTCATCCTTCTTCCCCATTTAAAAATGGTGCCCATTCCATCCGCAAGTTTAGAGAACAGAGATATTGGAGTTTTGATTGCTTTACTGGTATAATGTTACAAAATAAAATGTTAGGGAATAAATTTTAAAAAGTGTAGTGTTGAAGCCTGATTACACAGTCCACATCAGTGTCCTGTGCTCAGATATGGAGAGAAAAAACAGAGGCAGAGTCAGCATCCACTTTTAATTTCTTTGGTTTATTGGGCTAGGCAGGGAGAGCCATGAGAGAATTTTGTTTACCTGAATAGGGATGACCCTTTTGTCCTCAAGAGATCTCGATGAAACTTTCATGGGGATACTTTGCAATCCTCTCCTGCAGATTTCTAAAGAAGGCAGCCTGCCTCGTTTCTTCCACCACAATAGAAGATTTTCACACATCACTCTGTGATGAGTTCAGCTGGCACCATTGCACTAAACAGGATTGTGGCATACTGGCCCAGACAGCCTCAGGACTGCAGCAGTAACTGGGTCTTCCATGCCTTTGTCACCTTCAGGAGTGAGATATTAGCCAAACTCACCACTGCCTGTGGAAAATAGTGCCAATATTCACTGCACTTTCCCTATACCCAGGGAGGGGCATCCAATGTTTAATGCTTCCATGGAACAGAACACCAGCCCCTCATCTCATGGTGCTGTAGCGATGCACTCCAAAACTAAAGTGTCAGCCTTTTTTTATTATTATTAATTATTAATTATTATTATTATAGGTACATATGGGACTAATGTAAGGGAGTTTTGAGACTTATCTTTCCCTTTCCATTGTGACGGTAAATCTAAAGGTGTAGCTGTCTATTTTAATCTGAAGATCTGCTGAACATCTGACCCTGAACAGGAGCAGTAAGAAGAGGACTATGGAAGATATGTTCTGTGAGATCCTCCAATCCACTACAGCCATGATCCACAAACACAGGGCTTGATGGGCTCATCTGAATATGACCATAGAGAAGTACTACAAATGGAGAGAACAGTTACTGCAGGAGAGGCAAAAGGACTGAGGTGCATCAGGAAATGCACCAGGACATAAGTAGTATTCTCAGGCAACAAACTCAAAAGTTGCAGAGCAGTGTTGTTCTACATGCACAAAGATCCCAGACTCAGCAGGGACCAAAAACTTTCTAGTGTAGATGTGGCCGTAGTCATCAAGGGCTGAAAAAGAGAAGGCTCCATGTTGAGAGGAATTTTGAAGGGTTGGTGATCTCAGACTGTCAGAGCAGATGTGCTGCTTCCAGGAAGAACAGTGAAGAAAATGTTTCAGAGTGGTTGCCGTGTTAGTCTGTATCAGCAAAAACAACAAGGAGTACTTGCGGCACCTTAGAGACTAACAAATATATTTGGGCATAAGCTTTCATGGGCTAAAACCCACTTCATCAGATGTATGGAGTGGAATGTATCCAAGCGAAGTATGTAAGAAGAGAGAAAAGTGTTTGCTGAGAAAACAAGTTAGAGATAGAATATAGTGAAATACTAAAACGACATTTTACTCAACAATCTTAACAGGCGCACAAAAAGGAGATTTATAAAAAGTAATTTACTGTAAAATAAAGCAATCCATTTAGAACAGTTTTATAAAAGAATCTAGTGCAAAGCGTAAGACAAGGCTCCAGAACAGCTTAGGTGGGCCCTCCAGGAATGCCCTCAAACCACCCTAAATCAGACGATCAATATCAATCCTGTAGGTTACAACTGACAACAGAAGTACTTTGAGACACTTCAATACAGCATTTGAGAGCAGGGGTAGTGCAAGGATCCAGGACCCAGAAAGCTACTCTAAGCAAGACACTGTTACTTATTCAACCATTTTATATAATGTTCCTTTGGCATATTCACAATATAGAGAACACTATAATATGGTTACGTATTAATTGAGGATGAGATTTAAGATTTGGAAATACTTTTTGGAGTAATATGTTCTTCCCTTGTAAATGATCAAGTCAACCTATAACCGTCTCTTTGTTAAGCTAAATAGAGCTCCTTGAGTTTATCGCTGTAAGGCATGTTTTCTTATCCTTTAATCATTCTCACAGCTCTTCTCGGAACTCTCTCCAATTTATCAACATCCTTCTTGAATTATTGACACAAGAACCGGGCACAATATTCCAGTAGTAGTCGCACTTGTGACAAATACAGGGGTAATATTACCTCCCTGCTCCTACTCGAGATTCCCTTGTTTATACATCTAAGGATCGCATTAGCTGTTTTGGCCACAGTGTCACAGGGGGAGCTCATTTCAGCTGATTATCCAGTTTTCAGAGTCTCCATTTCCCAGGATAGACACTATGTTGAGAAATATATTGTCAAGGAAACTAGGTAAATGAATCCTCACCCACTGAGAGGAGAACATACTCTTGAACATATAATTTGTCTTTGGTAGGGGTAAGTCATTTTTATCGTGGACAACAATAAAATCTAAAATTATTTACGGGTATCAAATTAACAGTTGTACTTCTGCGGCCTCAAAAATAAGGCAGCAAATAAAGCAAAATATGATTCATGTTACCATTCCTAAGCTGTACAACAAATTGTAGGTCCCTGAAAATATTTTAAAAAACCTTATCTGAGCTGGTACTAAACAGCCTGCTAAACCCAGGGTTGTGAGTTCAATCCTTGAGGGAGCCACTTAGGGATCTGGGGCAAAATCAGTACTTGGTCCTGCTAGAGAAGGCAGGGGGCTGGACTCAATGACCTTTCAAGGTCCCTTCCAGTTCTAGGAGATGGGATATCTCCATTAATTTGGGGGGGAGGGATATCTCCATTAATTTGGGGGGGAGGGATAGCTCAGTGGTTTGAGCATTGGCCTGCTAAACCCAGGGTTGTGAGTTAAGTCCTTGAGGGGGCCACTTAGGGATCTGGGGCAAAATCAGTACTTGGTCCTGTTAGTGAAGGCAGGGGGTTGGACTCAATGACCTTTCAAGGTCCCTTCCAGTTCTAGGAGATAGGATATCTCCATTAATTTATTAAATTTATTTATTAAAAGAAGAAATAAGTCAGACCAAAGATGATCAGTTTGTGCAAGTACACTACCATATTTTTACCATAAAACATTTTTGGTTGCTGCAAACAGACAATATGTGAATCAGTTATCAGAAAACATGGGAAAAAATTCAAAACAGATCAAGGTGATCAAAAAGAATCAAAGTGAGTTTTTATTATTAAAGTACAGAAACTCTGTAAACCCTACATTATGCATAGTCTTCAATACATCCTTAGTGCTCAAAATAAATAATAAACCCTAAATTATAAAAGCTGTTCAGACATGGAGCTAGCTATAAAGGTCATCTCTGACCCTTACTGCAGGCAACTTCTTTAAGTTATAGAACTCTTTTCATAGCACAGAAAGCCAACTGTACACCAGATAAACTTACATGATGGTATAATAGTCCATCTTACTGACTTCCCAAAACAGTAAGACTGATGTGTGTGTGTAAACCTGTTAATGTTAAAAAACCTTTTCTCTTATTATGCTGTGTTCCTGCTGTTAAAATTAAACAATACTTTGTTTTGGAAAGGCTGTTTTGGATCACTGTATTCACCACTAGCCAAAGATCTCAAAGGGAAAACTTGAAGGTAGCCAAACCCAGTTGGACCTGCTGACCATTCATAATTGGTACACAGAGGGAGAATCACACTAACAGGTATGCCCAGAGAAACTAGAACATTAAGGGGCAGCTATCTCTGAACTGAGACATCAATCTACGAGCCTTGAAATACTTCATCCTTTTATTTCCTGTCCAGAGTATGCTGCTGAGTGGAGGATGGCGTGTGGCTGAACATCAACCAAAGTGCAGATTGCTGCTAGCAGCTCAACTGCAGAAATAAGAGAAGCTACAGCTTCAATGAGTACGTTCCCAGGCTGAACAGACTGCACATAAAGATTTGGCAGCGGAGACCTTAAGAGTTGCTCCAGATAGAATATTACAAGCTTTTCCTCTCTGGTTCCATCTCTAGCTCCTTAAACTAGAAAAGAATCAAAGCAGGTATTTTAAAAGACTTCACACTAACTAAGATAATCTAACCTAGCAGTTATCACTGTCACTTGTGTTCTGACTTTCCTTGTCAGCAGCAGGAAGCAAATCTGTTACATGTAAAAAAGGAATCTAATCAACTGAAGATCATGGGACCTGTGCAATCCCATTGATCACCAGTCCACCTGCATTATTGTCAACCAAAGAGAAGACTAACCACAGCACTCTGCAACAGTGGCAAGAGTCAGAATAAAATTACTTACTTCACACTGGCCTTAGGATACTATAACACTCAATTCATTAATTCTGATCCTAGGACAGGAAAATTTAATTTTTTCAACTTGGTGGGCTTTTTTAATTATAATTATATTTCAGTGTAGTTACTTTTGCAATTTTCTCAGCCAAGAGCAACTAGAAATAGTCCACAGGAAACCAGTGTAGTTTCCTGAATACAAAGTTTACTGAGAATTATAGGTGGTGGAGAAAGTTAAAACAGGTTATGAAATTTTTACTAGGCTAAACACGTAGTAGATGAAACAATGATCTTCGTGAGAGTTAAGTATCAGAGGGGTAGCCGTGTTAGTCTGGATCTGTAAAATGCGTCTGGCAAGGTGCCACAGGACTCTGTCGCTTTTCGTGAGAGTTGTGGTTAAATATTACAATTGTGTGAAGACTACACAAAATTAGACTAATATCTCGTATAAACTAAAAATGACAAATCCTTATCAAAGTGGTAAAATTATTCCCATTCTGTACTCTGTTCAGCATCTAGTTATAGACATTTTGCACACTTGCGTATAATTTTCAAATTTAGAATATCTGGAGTTTGGGAACTAAATCCTGTTTAGATACCCAGATGAAATTGGTCTGATTTTCAGAGGTCCTTAGCACTTACAGATCCCAATGACTTTCAATGAAATACTTGCAGTTGAATGGCTAATTCTAACCTGGTATTTTTAAAGGGCCACAAACTCTATGGCAGAAAGCGTGTACTTTTCTAATTCACTTTATTAGTGAATTATATGGTAGTATTCAAATTACTTCTGGGAAGTGGTATTCTATAACATCCAAATTTATGTTTTGTTTTTTTATTTTGTTTTAAGTGTATACATCAACACACATATGCACCAGGGTGAAAGCAACCCCGAGTTCCATTTTAAAGTTTACAAATAAGCGTGAATGCTGTACTTAGCCACTTGCTACAGTCAGTATAAAAATAATTTGACTAAGAGCAATGCTGTGAAATTTCACTGGCTTAAATACTGTCCATCAGTTGTGCTGAATGATTATATTTATCTTGCATTTGTTGTAGATTTTGATCAAACAGTGCCATCACTGCCAATCTTCTTAAAAATCAGCCTATCCAAGCATTAGGCTGTTTTATATGGACAGCAGGTACATACTTGAAGTGCTAATGACTTTGTAGAAAATAACTTTACTGAATAAGTGTCTTAGTGTAAAAATGTCCTATCTGTTCTAAAGCATCCCTAAGTAACAAATAAATTTTCATCCCTGGGTTCTGTCAAACAGTTTACAAAATTAATATCTATTTGTGCATAACACAAAAGCTCCAAGGAATATTGAGGCCCTATTGTGCTAAGCACTTTTCAAACATTTAAGAGACCATCTCTACCTTAAAGAGCTTATGATCTAGGTTACAATAGGTCAGTGGTTCTCAAACTTCATTGCACCGTGACCCTCTTCTGACAGCAAAAATTACTACACGACCCCACAAGAGGGGACCAAAGCCTGAGTTTGCCTGAGCCTTGCTGCCCCAGTGGGGGGTCCAAAGCCAAAGCCCGAGCCCCACCACTCCAGGCGGGGGAGGAGGGCAAAGCCAAAACCCAAGGTCTTCAGCCCTGGGCAGGTGGCCTGTAACCTGATACCTGCCATCCAGGGCTAAAGCCGAAGCCTGAGCCCTGCTACACCAGGTGGTGGGGCTCAGGCTACAGCTACGACCCCAAGGCCCCAGCAAGTCTAACACTAGTCCTGGCGACCCCATTAAAACGGGGTTGCGACCCACTTTGGGGTCCCAAC
>NW_020664418.1:9325941-9356998 GCF_002925995.2 Terrapene triunguis | reverse complement strand
CCCACTTTGGGGTCCCAACCCACAGTTTGAGAACCGCTGCAATAGGTAGATGAAACAATTGCGGGAGGGGAGCCTTAAAAGGTAAGAACAAACCTTGTTTTACATAATGGAGAAGCAAAGTGACAAATGGTTCAGCAGCAGCATTTTGAATGCATTTGAGGAGGCAAAACCCAAAGATGAGGTTACAATAATTAAGGTACAAGATGGATGACTGGATGAAGGTCTTGCTCGTGAGCACAAGAGGAAAACCTGGGTTTTGGAGATGTTGCACAGGAAGAATTGGCAAGACTTAATCACAGCCTAGGGGGTGTAGGTCTGAGGAAAAGACTGAGTCGGATGGTACTCAGATTATGGGCCTGGGTGGGTGGAAAGATGGTGGTGTTGTCCACAAAATAAGAGGAAGCGCTGGAAAAACAAGGGAGATACCTACACAAGGGCACTTCTGGAAATGTAATCTGTTCTACTTTGGCCTTTCTAAGCCTCTTACAAATATGTATGAATTAGAAGTTTCCTCTTCTCTTACTAAGAAATGACAAGCATTCACTTATAATCAGACAGAACAGAGATATTTCAAGAACAAACCACAGCAACATCTGAACATCACTGTCTGTGACCCTGTATAGCACTAAGATAAGCATTCTCCAACTTCACACCATAAACAGGTGTGTAAGAAGGTAGCCAAATATAGGAGAAAGTGCAATTAATATTTGAATAGAAAGGAGAACTTTTTTGTTTCCTTACTTTCTGGGTCGCAGGGCTTGTCTGCACAGTGCAGCAAAGCACGCCAGAAGGGTGTGATCTGTAAAGCGCACTAATGTGTTGTGCTCTAACTGCCCCACGTACATCCTATTGGCGCATTCTAAAATGTACCTAGTTTGGATTAATGTCATGCAAAGTAGGTAGCTTTGTCATCTCCTTGTACACAAGCCCCCAGATTCCATTACTCTCAGAGTACCAAGAAGTTGATAGGACATCCCCGTAAGAGTGTCTGACCTGTTTATTCACAAATGGAGGGAAGAGCCTTTACTGCAACTATGGATCAAAATATTTCCTCCACCTTACTGAATTGTTCCCTGAAGTCAGAAGAAACTGCTGTAAAGTTCACAGGACACAGGTGTATTCAAGCCCGGGGAATAAAGCCTGACAAGGCTACCAGAAATATGCAAGAATTCTTGCCAGGAATCTCTCCTGATTGAATACTAACAGAATAAGAGCCTTCAGTTTCATACCTCTTGAGAGATCTCTACCCCTGCAGACAGTCCACGAGAGCTCCCAGATATGAAGTGTGTTAGGCAAGAACTAGAGAGCTTTTCTCTTTGTTGGCAGTCAATCCCAGAGAATGGAATAACTACTGTTCTGTGCAGCCTGAGCCCGAACCAATCAGTTGTTAAGGGAGGGGATCATGGGCGGTGATTCCTCTCCTTCCAGAGAACTGCCATCATTAATTCTTTGTTGAAAACTCTTGGTGGGTTTGCCAAGTCAAAGACATGGACTGGTTGGAATCTGTGGCATCCAACTATAAATTTAAAAAAATTCTATTGACTCAGGTACATGGGAATGCACAGATAAACAGCCTGCATGTTTACTGATGCCAGAAAAATCACTCAGGCAGTGATTAATCGCAGTTTTAATCGCATTGTTAAACAATAGAATACCAACTGAAATTTATTAAATATTTTTGAATGTTTTTCTACATTTTCAAATATATTGATTTCAATTACAACACAGAATACAAAGTGTACACTACTCACTTTATATTATTTTTATTTATAATTTTTGCACTGTAAAAATTATAAACAAAATAAACTATTTTTCAAGTCACCTCATACAAGTACTGTAGTGCAATCTCTATCATGAAAGTACAACTTACAAATGTAGATTTTTTTTTGTTACATAACTGTACTCAAAAACAAAACAATGTAAAACTTTAAAGCCTACAAGTCCACTCCGTCCTACTTCTCGTTCAGCCAATCCCTCAGACAAACAAGTTTGTTTACATTTACGGGAGATAATGCTGCCCACTTCTTATTTGCAATGTCACTAGAAAGTGAGAACAGGTATTCGCATGGGACTTTTGTAGCATTAAATTTGTGACTCAACTCCTTGGGGGAGAATTGTACATCTCTGGCTCTATTTTACCCGCATTCTGCCATATATTTCATGTTCTAGCAGTCTCTGATGATGACTCAGCACGTTGTTCATTTTAAGAACGCTTTTGCTGCAGATTTGACAAAACGCAAAGGTATCAATGTGAGATTTCTAAAAATAGCTACAGCACTCGACCCAAGGTTTAAGAATCTGAATGTCTTCCAAAATCTGAGAGGGATGAGGTGTGGAGCATGCTTTCAGAAATCTTAAAAGAGCAACACTCTGCTGCAGAAACTACAGAACCCGAACCACCAAAATAGAAAATCAACCTTCTTCTGGTGGCATCTGACTCAGATGATGAAAATGAACATGTGTCGGTCCTCACTGCTTTGGATGGTTATCGAGCAGAATCCATGATCAGCATGGATGCATGTCCTCTGGAATGGTGGATGAAGCATGAAGGGACATATGAATCTTTAGCACATCTGACAAGTAAATACCTTGCAACACCAGCTACAACAGTGACATGTGAACCCCTGTTCTCACTTTCAGCTGACATTATGAACAAGAAGCAGGCAGCATTGTTTCCTGCAAATGTAAACAAACTTGTTTGAGTGATTGGCTGAACAAAAAATAGGTCTGAGTGGACTTGTAGGCTCTAAAGTTTTACATTGTTTTATTTTTGAATGCAGTTATTTTTTGTACATAATTCTACATTTGTAAGTTTAACTTTCATGATAAAGAGATTGCACTACAGCACTTGTAATGGGGGAATTGAAAAATACTATTTCTTTTGTTTTTTACAGTGCAAGTATTTGTAATAAAAAATAAATATAAAGTAAGCACGGTACACTTTGTGTTCTGTGTTGTAACTGAAATCAATATAGAAAACATCCAAAATATTTAAATAAATGGTATTCTATTATTGTTTAACAGTGCGATTAATCTTTGTAATTGCTTCACAGTCCTACTAGTAACATGGAAGAGCTACATTCCCTCACTTGCTTTTTTGAGGTTGTGTAAAAAAAATAAATGAACAGACTCCTGATAAGCACATGAAACAAAGAACAGGGCAAAACAATTCATATACAGAGGAGATACTTCAGTCAAGTCACCTGGTGATATATATTCCATCCCGCATCCCAATTCCCACACGACAGTAATATCTTCTGAAGCAAGCTGTCTTCTAGCAAGACCTCAAGTAATTGCTGTCCACGCCTTAGAAAAACAAGGAAATCCTCCCTTCCCGTGTATCCCAATCTGCCCCATTAAGGAGGGAGAACAGACACTATCAGAAGGAAGGTTTTATCCTGATCTTTATTCTATGACATCCTGGATGTTTGATTACAAAATAGCAAATTCCGATGGAGAGATCGGGACTAAGTATTTAACCAGGGATTTCCAAAATTGAAATACTAAACCTGAAGGAAAGGGCAGACCCTTCATTAGAAGACATACAGTAGCACAAAGAACTTTGGGGTGAACCACCCCAACAGAACAGTTTTGTGATCTGAAATATCTTCGAGGGCTATATTTAATTTATCCCCAGACAGGCATGATCCTTTAAAAGCAGTGGTTTTCAACCTTTTAGGTTGTGTACCCATTCCAAATAATGTAGTCTACTGCATACCCCCATCTGAGATAGGGTCATAATATACCTATGATTACATTGCCAAGTCTTACTAAATAAAATGCGTTATTTGCCATTACAGGATTTTTCTCACATGCCCCTGACGAGAGCTCGCATCCCCTAGTTTGAAAACCACTGTTTTAAAGGAATAGGGGTCAACAAACATGTGGCCAAGGGGGATCCAGTGGACATAGTGTACTTAGATTTCCAGAAAGCCTTTGACAAGGTCCCTCACCAAAGGCTCTTACGTAAATCAAGTTGTCATGGGATAAGAGGGAAGATCCTTTCATGGATTGAGAACTGGTTAAAGACAGGGAACAAAGGGTAGGAATAAATGGTAAATTCTCAGAATGGAGAGGGGTAACTAGTGGTGTTCCCCAAGGGTCAGGCCTAGGACCAATCCTATTCAACTTATTCATAAATGATCTGGAGAAAGGGGTAAACAGTGAGATAGCAAAGTTTGCAGATGATACTAAACTGCTCAAGATAGTTAAGACCAAAGCAGACTGTGAAGAACTTCAAAGAGATCTCACAAAACTAAGTGACGGGGCAACAAAATGGCTGAAATTTAATGTGGATAAATGTAAAGTAATGCACATGGGAAAAAATAACCCCGACTATACATACAATATGATGGGGGCTAATTTAGCTACAACTAATCAGGAAAGAGATCTTGGAGTCATCGTGGATAGTTCTCTGAAGACGTCCACGTAGTGTGCAGAGGCAGTCAAAAAAGCAAACAGGATGTTAGGAATCATTAAAAAAGGGATAGAGAATAAGATGGAGAATATCTTATTGCCCTGATATAAATCCATGGTACATCCACATCTTGAATACTGCGTACAGATGTGGTCTCCTCATCTCAAAAAAGAGATACTGGCATTAGAAAAGGTTCAGAGAAGGGCAACTAAAATGATTAGGAGTTTGGAACGGGTCCCATATGAGGAGAGATTAAAGAGGCTAGGACTTTTCAGCTTGAAAAAGAGGAGACTAAGGGGGGATATGATAGAGGTATATAAAATCATGAGTGGTGTGGAGAAAGTGAATAAGAAAAAGTTATTTACTTGTTCCCATAATACAAGAACTAGGGGCCACCAAATGAAATTAGTGGGCAGCAGGTTTAACACAAATAAAAGGAAGTAGTTCTTCACACAGCGCACAGTCAACCTGTGGAACTCTTTGCCTGAAAAGGTCGTGAAGGCTAGGACTATAACAGGGTTTAAAAGAGAACTAAATAAATTCATGGAGGTTAAGTCCATTAATGGCTATTAGCCAGGATGGGTAATGAATGGCATCCCTAGCCTCGGTTTGTCAGAGGGTGGAGATGGATGGCAGGAGAGAGATCACTTGATCATTACTTGTTAGGTTTACTCCCTCTGGGACACCTAGCATTGGTCACTGTCGGTAGACAGGATACTGGACTGGATGGACCTTTGGTCTGACCCAGTATGGCCATTCTTATGTTTATGTTCTTATGCTAAAATAACTTGGAGAAAAAACATTTTCTGCCCACAAGAGCAGCAGATTTTGTGAGGGTAAATGGTGCACCTTACAGGGGTGCAGACATGGAAGATTCCTAAAGAGAGAATATCCCACAGACTCAGCTTGCACTCTAGAAAAGTCCTCTTTCAGCCACGGCTTGAAAGCACAGGGCACTCCTTTGATATGCTGCCAGAAGCTGCCACAAGGAAGCAAGCAAGCCTAGGGCTGAGTCATAGGACTGGCAGAAGGAACCTGCCAGTGTGGGCTGAACAGTGTGACTGCAACTGTGGGCTTTCTCCCCTCTCCTTTTTCTCCATTCATTTCCCCAAAATGCTTCCAAGTTTTGGACATGCTGGAAGACAGAAAAGAAAAATCAAAAACTTACTTCCAAAAAGGCAAAGTCTGCAGAATGCTGCCTTTTACCAGAAAGACAGGAGAAAAACTGAGATAAGAGTAGGAGTTCAGCTGGCTGAATGGCACCAAATAAGTTATTGGCTGCTAACCAGTCTAGTCTGCATACGAGTTTATTATTTCTACTTCTATTCCAATGGAACTGAGATCCGGAAACACACAGCACTTAAGCATCTGTTCATAAAGTTTCAAACGTTAGCTAATTCAAAGTAGAGGAAAGAAATCCAGAAAAGCTTAACTTCAAACCTTAAGATATATTAAAGAAAATGATCACCCCCAAAACAGGAACAAAAACATGGCCAAAATGGTTTTATATTTCTACTTATATAATATGTACAGTATAGATTATATAGGTTATACACTCAAGATGCTTCTTTTAATACTTTTATATAAATGAAGTTTTAAAATACTTGCTCAATTACTCTTTCATATCAAAGATCCATTTTGTTAAATAATGTCAAAGGATGTTATGTTGGTTCTTTTCATATAGACTTCACTCCTATGACTTACTGACATTCAACAACAGATACTCAAAAAGAGGAATCACAAGAAAAAGGGAAGCGGTAACATCCTTGCTGACTTCTTTTAAACTAAATTTGGATGGACTGGCAAATAAAACTACAAATTTGATAACACTATTTACTTAAAAATCGATGTGAAAAAAGTTACAAGATTTCATTTGCTATAGCCACTGGCCCAATTCTAAGTCAGTACATTTGAAAATTCACTCACTGCTTTTTTATTATTTTTATCTATTCAACCCAACTACTAATTTAAAGGAAACAGTGCTGGATGCTCTAATTGACCCTGTTCTCTTCCTTCCCTAGTTTGTCTCTATAATTAGCCCTTTCTAGCTCAGCCAGTAAACAGCATCAGAAACTGGTCTTTTTTGAACCACACCCTACAAGCCACAGCAACTGGCTCATATTGTTTCCCCACATCAGCATATACTTCAGGATTAACTACTTCCTAACTGGTTTTTGAATGTTATGATTCCTGATGTCAGATGTGTGTCCATTTATTCTTCTGCGCAGAGACTGTCCGGTTTGGCCAATGTACATGGCAGAGGGGCAATGCTGGCACATGATGCCATCATGTGTGCTTCCGGTATACTCTTCCTTCATGTTCTTTCTCAAGGAGGGATTGATCTCTCTTCAAAAAGTATGGCCAATAACAAAGCTGTGATGTGAGCCCTCTGGCTCTACACTTGGGCTGAAACTTCTTCAGCTCAAGTTTTAAAAACTAGTTTTTTCATGAGAAATTACTTGAACTCCCTAACCAAGTCCTCAGTGATACAGATTACAAGTCTTGGCTGTCTTACTTTCTAAAGACCACCTCACTCCTTTGATTCCACAGAGGGGACAATTCTTTTCAGAAGTGTCTTTTGAGGATTTTCGGTCCAGAAATAAATAGAGCCGGCTGTTGGGCATATTTGCTATTAGCATTTGTGGATGGGCTATATGCCACTGTAGGCAATTTAATCATCCATTCACCAATAAACTTATCAACCTCAGTCTTAAAACAAGTTAGGTTTGTCCATCATGTGCCAGCAATGCCCCTCTGCCATGTACATTGGCCAAACCGGACAGTCTCTAAGCAAAAGAATAAATGGACACAAATTTGACATCAGGAATCATAACATTCATACTTCATACTTCCTAACTGAGATTCTGAGGAATGTCAAAGGCAAATGTGTTTCTTCTGGGGATGGGGTAAACAATAACACATCTTGTGAAATATAACGATCTAGAAAACTGAACTATTTCACATTTTGCTTGTGTTTATTCACAAAAATTACAGAAAAATATTTAGAGCTTGTCTATGTCAAGAAAACGTATAAGTGGTATAACTACACTTGTGTACAATTCACTCTAGTGGAAGTTTCTCTAATGTATAAAATGCAGAGAACAAATCAGGTTTACAGAGCAAATGAGGCTGTTGTCTCTAGGAAGAACCCAGGTCTCACTTACTCTGAAAATGGAAAGACATAGATTCATAGATTCCAAGGCCAGAAGAAACCATTGTGATCATCTAGTCTGACTTTCTGTATAACACAGGCCATGGAACTTGCCCAAACTAATTCCTAGAAAAGATCTTTTAGAAAAACTTCTAATCTTGATTTAAAAATCACCAATGATTAAGAATCCACCACGACCCTGGGTAAATTGTTCCAATGGTTAATTATTCTCACTGTTAAAAAATGATGCCTTATGTCCAGTCTCAATTTGTCTAACTTCAACTTCGAGCTGTTGGCTTGTATTATACTTTTCCCTTCTCCACTGAAGAGCGCATTATTAAATATTTGTTTGCATGTGGGTACTGACAGACTGTAATCAAGTCACCCCTTAACCTACTCTTTGTTAAGCTAAACAGAGGATGCTCCTTGAGTCTATATCTGTAAGGTATGTTTTCTAATTCATAATCATTCTCGTGGCTCTTCTCTGAAGATTCTTCAATTTATCAATAACCTTCCTGAATTAAGGACACAAGAACTGGACACTAATCCCAGTTGCAGTAGTGCCAAATACAGAGGCAAAATAACCTCTTTACTGCTACTCATGATTCCCCTGTTTATGCAACCAAGCAGGGCCGGCTCCAGCTTTTTAGCCACCCCAAGCGGCGAAAAGGGGGAAAAAAAAAAAAAAAAAGATAAAGCCGTGATCGGTGGCACTTCGGCGGCTGCTCTACTGTGCCACTTCATTCTTCGGCGGCAATTCGGCAGCCGGTCCTTCCCTCCGAGAGAGGCTGAGGGACCCGCTGCCGAATTGCCACCGAAGACCAGGACGTGCCGCTCCTTTCTACTGGCCGCCCCAAGCACCTGCTTCCTGCGCTGGTGCCTGGAGCCAGCCCTGCAACCAAGGATTGTGTTAGCTATTTTGGCCACAGTCCTGCTCTGGGAGCTCATGCTCAGCTGATTAACCATCATGACCCCCAAATCTTTTTCAGGGTCACTGCTTCCTGGGATAGCATCCCCCATCTTGTAAGTATGGCCTACATTCTTTGTTCCTAGATGTATACATTTGACCATATTAAAATGTATATTGTTCGCCTGCACCCAATTTACCAAGAGATCCAGATTGTTCTACATTAGTGACTTGTCCTCTTCATTATTTAACACTCCCAAATTTGTGTCATCCACAAACTATCAGTGATGATTTTATGTATTTTTTCCAGAGTCATTAATAAAGATATTAAATAGCATAGAGCCAAGAACTGATCCTATGGAACCCCACTAGAAACACATCATTCAATGATGATTTACTGTTTACAATGACAATTTTTAGACCTCTTACTTAGCCAATCAATTTAACCTGGACCATGTTCATTTTATATCTTCCCAGTTTTTAATCAAAATGTCATGCGATACCAAGCCAAATGCCTTACAGAACCCTAACGATATTACTTCAACACAATTAACTTTGTCATCCAAACTTGTAACCACATCCAAAAAAAAATATCACACTAGTTTGACAGAGTCTACTTTCCATAAATCCATGCTGATTGGCATTAATTACACTACCATCATTGAATTCTTTACTAATAAAGTCCTGAAATAGCCATTCCATTATCTTGCCTGGAATCAACGTGAGACTGATAGGACTATAATTACCCAGGTCATCCTGTTTAGCCTTTTAAAATATTGACCTATCAGCAGCTTTCTTCTAGACTTTTGGAACTTCCCCAGTATTCTAAGACTTATTGAAATATCCACATTAACAATCCAGTGAGCTCATCCACCAACTCTTTTAAAACACTTGGATGCTGATTTAGAAGTGTTTAATTTTACTAGCTGCTGTTTAACATCTTCCTGAGATGCTAGTAAAATGGAAAGAGCATCATCATAGGATATATGACTACATCATATGTTTTTTTCCCCCAAAGACAGACCAGAAATATTTACTGAACACTTCTGCCTTTTCTGTATTATTGATAATTCCACCATTTCCATCTGATAATGAACCAATACCATTGTTAAGAGTCTCTTTGTTTCTAATATTCTTTAAAAAAAAATTCTTGTTGTCCTTAACTCTGCTGACCATACATTTTTATTTATGCTCCTCTGCTTCATTTATCAATTTTCTACAATTCCTAGCTTCTGATTTATATTCATTATTATCAACTTCTCTTGTCTTCCATAAGAATGAGGTAGGGAACTACTAAAAAAGAAAGGATGGTCCTGTGGTACAGGTAGGTGAATGCCACCCAGGAGAACTCAGCTCTGCCCCTGCCTCTGCCACAGACTTTAAGCAATGTTGGACAACTTTTGCAAACGGCCACAAATTGCATGCTCCTCATTCTATAGGTGCCCAGATTGAAACACCTAGGGTCTTATTTTCTGAAGTGCTGAGCACCTACAACTGCAGATATCATCATTCACTTGTAAATAGACTTTTTGAAGAAGTGTACATAAGAGAATCTCCAATTCCAGATTTGAAGTAGCTCAAGCAATTTGCAGTTTAAAAACAAAAAGAAAACCTCACCTGTATATGGAGTCATCAAAATCTGTTAAGCCATCAATCGAGGAGACCACAGCTCGTTAGTGGATCTTCATTATTCCTTCCCATAAATCACTTGAATCAACAATAGCTGAGGCTTGCCATGGGTGCAGTTTTGGTTTCCCATGTTTAAGAAAGATGAATTCAAACTGAAACAGGTGTAGAGAGGGCTACTAGGATGATCAAAGGAATGGAGAGCCTACCTTACAAGAGTAGGCATAAGTAGCTTGGCTTGTTTAGCCTAACAAAATGAAGATGAGGGAAGATATGATTGCCCTCTATAAAAATATCAATATCTATAAATACTAGGGAGGGAGAGGAGTTATTTAAGTTAAGGGCCAATGCTGGCATAAGAACAAATGGATATAGACTGGCCATCAATAAGTTTAGGCTTGAAATTAGATAAAGGTTTCTAACCATCAGAGGACTGATGTTCTGGAACAGCCTTTCATGAGGAGTAGTGGGGACAAAAAACCTAACTTGTTTTAAGACTGAGGTTGATAAGTTTATTGGAGAATGGAATGATTAAATTGCCTACAGTGGCATATAGCCCATCCACAAATGCTAATAGCAAATATGCCCAACAGCCGGCTCTATTTATTTCTGGACCAAAAATCCTCAAAAGACACTTCTGAAAAGAATTATGTCCCCTCTGTGGAATCAAAGGAGTGAGGTGGTCTTTTGAAAGTAAGACAGCCAAGACTTGTAATCTGTATCACTGAGGACTTGGTTAGGGAGTTCAAGTAATTTCTCATGAAAAAACTAGTTTTTAAAACTTGAGCTGAAGAAGTTTCAGCCCAAGTGTAGAGCCAGAGGGCTCACATCACAGCTTTGTTATTGGCCATACTTTTTGAAGAGATATCTAGCATACATTTTCTTGCAGCATTAAATTTAAAAGTCACAGAGGTTCCTGAATGAAAGATAAAGTGAAGGTGGCAAGAACTTTGCTTCACTGCAAATTGTCCTAGCTTAAGGCAGAAAACAATAGGGGAAATGAAATCACAGAGACTGAAGGAAAAGTTGTCAAGGAACCTAAGTCACAGTTGGCTCTACCACTTGGAACAAACCATCAGTAAATTCGTACATTGAAGGTGCCAGAAAGCAGTTTGATCCAGAACTTTTTTAGAAGTATACAAAATAGAAGAAAAAACTTCTTATGCAACACTTTCCTCAATTTCAATTTGAGTCTTGTTTACCTGAGGCAAGTAATTTTAAATGCAATGAAAGTTTCTCAGTATTACAGCAAAGGTGTGTACTTCTGCATTCATTTTTTTTTTTTTAAAGATTATTATGCTGTTCCCCAGACCTCTGACGTGTTCATTTAACCGTTTCTCTATTAGTTATTGCATTGTTTCTTGCAGCTGAGTAACAATTGCCCTGGAGATAAGTTTACACTACTTATGAATGAGGAAAAAAGCAGAAAGTATATAATTTCTTAATATACTACTACAATATTTTTTTATTTTACAGGAATGGCTTTCAGCTATTTTACTATAATACTATAAAAAAGTAAATTTACTATAAAAAAGTAAATTTAAGTGTAAAACAAGTAAATGTTCACTATAATGTCCTTTCCATAAAGTATCAAAAAGGAAAGCAGGGGGGAAATTGGCAAGGGATGTGGGGAGTACTATCAAGCAATATTCCTTGATAACTGAATTTCTGACAGACAGTATCAATCCTGTGAAAAAAACTTTACTGCTCAGCTCTCAGTGTTAATGGAAGTTTCTTGATCCAATCACTGGATTGGAAATACTCTGAAAATACACTGCTCTATTTATCCTTCGCTGCATATGACCTCTGTGTCTGGACAAGATCAGCTCATGAATGAAGAATATCTGGGTAAAAATGAACCTAAGCAACACAAAAGTTATGCTGGTGGGCAAATAAAGAGTTTGCACTCATAGTACTCCTTGGGCTGAAGGTACACACCCACAGTTGGTCATTTCAGTCAATAGCTTCAGAATGCTCCTGGATTTCTTGCTGATACTAAGCCCTCACATAGCAGCATCCATGAGTAATGCTTTCTGCTATTTCTGGCTGGCTACAAGACTCCATCTCATCCTGGTGAATGATGACCTGGCCTCAATTACCCATGGTTTTATCACCTCACAGCTGGACTACATCAATGCAACATAGTTGAGAATGAAGACATCAGCCCTTAAGAAACTCCAACTATTATAGAACACTGCACTGTCGCTCTTCAGCCACATAACTATTACAAGCATATCAGACCTGTCCTCTGCTCTTTACATTGGCTTCCTATAGAATATCAAAGAGACAAGGTGGATAAGGTAATATCTTTTATTGAACCAAATTCTGTTGGTGAGAGAGAGAGAGAAAGCCTTTCAAACGACACAAAGCTCTTCCTCAGGTCTGGGAAAGATACTTAGAATGTCACAGCTAAATACAAGGTTGAACAGATAGTTTAGCATAAGAAGTTAGCAAATATTCCATGGGACCATTCAAGGTGAAGTGACCAGTTAACATGCCTGTAGTTACAGAACAAAAGGGGGCAGAGGGGTAGAGAATTACAGATTGTTGTAATAAACCCATAAATCCAATGGCTTTATTAAGACCTGATTTTTAGGGCCTAGCAAAGTTGTAACTAGCCCAAAATTTAATGAGAGAAAAAAAAAACAACAACAAATGTGAAAGATAATTGGGAGTCATTTAAGAATATTTTACTAAATGTACAAAAATAACAGTTCTACAACTGAGCAAAACTACTTTGGTTAAAATCTTTCCTGGTTCAAAAGGGAAGTGAAAACAGTAATAAAAAATATATTATATATATATGGGAGAAATTGACAGCAATGACTGAGTAGCTTTGAAATGCAGACAATTGATAAAAGAAACTAACGTGGTCAGTGGGGAAAAAAAATCTATAATCAGTAGGGATAAGGATAAGACAGATTTTTTAATATAATTAGAAAAAAGAAATCCTAGCAATGATATAGGTTCATTACTTTCTCTTCTAACAGTAACCCTGGAGGATGTTAAACAGCAACTACACTAAGTTAAAAATTTTAAATCCACAGGACTGGATAACCTGCATCAAGGAGTTTTAAAAGAACTGGCCAATGAGATCTCTGAATCCTATATTTTAATTTAAAAAATATCTTGCAAAACTAAGGAAGTTCCAGAGGATGTGGAAAAAGAGGACACTGTGCCAAAGGGTAAATAGGACGACCCGCGTAACTATAGGCCAGTTAGTCCAATACTGGTCCTGGACAAAAATCATGGAAACGCTGATACAATATGGAATCAGTAAAGAATTAAAATATGGCATTATAATTGGCAATATACTTAATGACAATCAACTGGGGTTTCTGGAAAATAGGTCTTGTCATATTTGATATTGGTTTTTGACACCATCACAAGTTTGGTTGATAAAGGAAACTATGTTGTCATAATGTACTTAGACTTCTGTAAGGCACCTGACTTAGAACCACATCATTTGACTGAAAAATTAGCACAACAGAAAAATCAACGTGGCACATATTAAATGGATAAAAATGTGGCTAACTAATGGATCATAAAAAGTAATTGTCAATGAGGAAATCATCATCCAGCATGGATATTTCTAATGGGATCCCACAAAGATCTGTTCTCGGCCAATGCTATTCAACCTTTATCAATGACAGAGAAGAAAATATAAATTTAGCTGCCAAAAAATATCATTAACACAGAGTTAAGGCTGCCCAGTGGTGCCTCATGCTTTTCCAGAGCATGGAATTCAGCTACATTCAAATGTCTGAAAACCAGGAAATACAGAATTCAAGTACACACCATCCCTATAATATCCAATTTCCCTCCCCCTCCAATTGTTCTGCTCTGTCAGTGGTTCTGATCTACCAGAGAGCAAAGGTCCCCTTGATCACGATCCCTTATTTGTTGAGGGATCATAGGAAAAACTACATTTTTGGAAATGCAGTTCTTCATCATAACTCCAGTCATAGAATATCAGGGTTGGAAGGGACCTCAGGAGATCATCTAGTCCAACCCCCTGCTCAAAGCTGGACTAATCCCCAGACAGATTTTTGCCCCAGATCCCTAAATGGCCCCCTCAAGGATTGAACTCACAACCCTGGGTTTAACAGGCCAATGCTCAAACCACTGAGCTATCCCTTCCCCCTCCCCCCAAATCACACTGGGTTTTCAAGAACTGTGTTTGGATGATCCTTTACACTAATAAGGACTATCTAGAGGTTTGCTAACCCCTAAGTACACCTATACCCCAATATAACACGACCCGATATAACACGAATTTGGATATAAGGCGGTAAAGCAGCGCTCCGGGGGGGCGAGGCTGCGCGCTCTGGCGGATCAAAGCAAGTTCAATATAACGCGGTTTAACCTATAACGCGGAAAGATTTTTTGGCTCCCGAGGACAGCGTTATATCGAGGTAGAGGTGTAGTTCTAACAGAATATAATCCTAAAGGGTGAAGTTTGTCAAAGAGGTAGAACCCCTTCCCTGCACCATCCCAATCCCCACACCCTATTTACTGCTCCAGCACCACTCACATTCCCTAGATCTGCACCAGAAATTATAACAATCTTAAAATGTTATGAGCATCTCACGTTAGGCAGCTGCATTTCAGTTAACCTGTTAACCTAAGGACCCCGTGACTTGCTTTCCTTTAATCACACTCAGTTCCATTGTGTAGGAAATGAGTCATGATTACATCACCCTAACTACTTACTGGAGTCTTTAATGTCCTTGACCACACCATAATATTAAAATCAGAGCCTGTATGTGGATTTTAGGGCACTTTAAAATATTGCCTCAAACCAAAAACTTCCAAAAGGCACCCATGAATAATTCAGGGAGAGAACAGATTCCCAGAAAGCTGCTAAGGATAGGAATACATGGGTGCTGATCAGGTTCAATAGCCACGTCGTCACCTAAGCCAGCCACCTAAGCTATAACAGCTATTGTCTGCCTGCAATCCATCTAGCAACAAAGCTCTCATCTTGCCGCACATGTGCATTTCACGGTCTTTGGCTCATGAGTTAGACTCAACCTGGGCCTGAGTTTTAAACTTAACTCTCAGTAGCATTTTAAATATTGCTTCTTCAAAATGACACTAGCTGAGATGAATCCTGAGCAGTGAGATCATTTTGTGGAGGATGAGAGCCATAGTTTGAGCTCCAAGTGTGTGCAAAACTACAAGAAAGAGCTGAGTTAGTAGACAAATTACATTTTAGAAGGGTTGTATCTTTACTTAAATAACCCCAAAAATTGTACCAATCACCCTACTACCCTTAATAGGCACAACAAATTTCAAGACAATCTGAATAAGCAGATATATTTTAGAGCACCTAGTATAGTCATCTTTTAAACAGCAAGCAGCACTCAACCTTCACTGTACAGAACTGCCACTCCGCTATAATCTTTGCTAGTAAAGTTTGCAAATGACAAAAATTGGTGAAGTGGCAAATAATGATAAAGAATGGTCAGTTTCCAGAGTGATCTGGATTGAATCTTAGAATATCAGGGTTGGAAGGGACCTCCGGAGGTCATTTAGTCCAACCCCCTGCTCAAAGCAGGACCAATCCACAACTAAATCATCCCAGTCAGGGCTTTGTCAAGCCTGACCTTAAAAACCTCTAAGGAAGGAGATTCCACCACCAACCTAGGTAACCCATTCCAGTGCTTCACCACCCTCCTAGTGAAAAAGTTTTTCCTAATAGCCAACCTAAACCTCCCCCACTGCAACTTGAGACCATTACTCCTTGTTCTGTCATCTGATACCCTGAGAACAGTCTAGATCCATCCTCTTTGGAACCCCCTTTCAGGGGGTTGAAAGCAGCTATCAAATCCCCCCTCATTCTTTTCTTCTGCAGACTAAATAATCCCAGTTCCCTCAGCCTCTCCTAAGTCATGTGCTCCAGCCCCCTAATCATTTTTGTTGCCCTCTGCTGGACTCTCTCCAATTTTTTCATATCCTTCTTGTAGTGTGGGGCCCAAAACTGGACAGAATACTCCAGATGAGGCCTCACCAATGTCGAATAAAGAGGAATGATCACGTCCCTCGATCTGCTGGCAATGCCCCTACTTATACAGCCCAAAATGCCGTTAGTCTTCTTGGCAACAAGGGCACACTGTTGACTCATATCCAGCTTCTTGTCTACTGTAACCCGTAGGTCCTTTTCTGCAGAACTGCTGCCTAGCCACTCGGTCCCTAGTCTGTAGCAGTGCATGGAATTCTTGCGTCCTAAGTGCAGAACTCTGCACCCGTCCTTGTTCAACCTCATCAGATTTCTTCTGGCACAATTGTCTAATTTGTCTAGGTCCCTCTGTATCCTATCCCTACCCTCCAGCGTATCTACCACTCCTCCCAGTTTAGTGTCATCTGGGAACTTGCTGAGGGTGCAGTCCACACCATCCTCCAGATCATTAATGAAGATATTGAACAAAACCGGCCCCAAGACCGACCCTTGGGGCACTCCTCTTGATACCGGCTGCCAACTAGACATGGAGCCATTGATCACTACCCGTTGAGCCCAACGATCTAGCCAGCTTTCTATCCACCTTATAGTCCATTCATCCAGCCCATACTTCTTTAACTTGCCGGCAAGAATACTGTGGGAGACCGTATCAAATGCTTTGCTAAGGTCAAGGAATAACAGGTCCACTCCTTTCCCCTCATCCACAGAACCAGTTATCTCGTCATAGAAGGCAATTAGGTTAGTCAGGCATGACTTGCCCTTGGTGAATCCATGCTGACTGTTCCTGATCACTTTCCTCTCCTCTAAGAATTGATTCCTTGAGGACCTACTCCATGATTGCTTAGTAAGGCAGACTTATTTGAACAGCATGCATTCTAATACAGCCAAATGCAAGACTATATATCTAGGAACAAAGAACACAGGTCACACTTACAGGATGGGGAACTATATTCTTGAAAGCAGTGACTATTGAAAGGACCTAAGGGTCAGGGTGGATAGCCAACTGATCATGAGGTCTCAGTGTGATGTGGTGGCTCAGCACTAATGTGATCCTTGTATTTATAAGGAGGGGAATACTGAGTAGGAGCAGGAAGTATAATTACTACTGCGTACAGCATTTATGAGACAATTAATGGAATTCTGTGTCCAGTACTTGTAGTCATACTTTAAAAAAAAAGATGTTAGACTTGAAAGGGTTCAGAAAAGAACTACAAGAATGGTTTAAGATTTGGAAAAACCTGACTTATAGTGACTAAAGAAGTTCAGTCTATTTAGACTATACACTAGAAGGTTAAAAAATTACTTGATCGCTGTCTAGAAGTACCTTTTTCTTTGTGACGTGGCCCTCACAACAGTCTCTTACACTTGTTAATATCAATTCATTACCCACAGGTCACTGAACATCCAGCTGATAATGGGCAAAATTCAACTCATGTAAAATGGGGGGAAATTTACTAACTTCAAAGAACAGCAGTAAAAAGACTCTGTACTTTATTACCAATTCCCATTGTCCAATAACACAGCATTTTAAATATTGTTCATTCCTATGAATACCAAATTACTGACAAATCTGTGTAAATGACATAAAATCTGCATTTTGGGAAGGGTTCTATCAAGTGGTTTCAGCCCTGAATTTTGCATATAGTAGATTACAAATTGCATATTATAATAGCAAGTGTCATAATTCCACACAGTTGTGAAAACTACATTTTAGTTGTTAGCAGAGTGGTTTTTTAATTCAATACTGCAGTTAACTGTCAAAAGAAACCCTAGGACGCCACTTAGCACTATAATATCCAACATTTAAAAATATTAAATTTGGAGCCTAAACAACTGGCTAATGTCCCTTTAATAAAGTGAGTAATGTATTTCTAATTACTTGTTGCAGGGTTTGATGGATGAAAGCAAACAGATCCTGAACACACACACAGACCTGCTAAACAGCAATAGCATTGCAAATCCTCAATTAATGATTCAAGCTAAGTGTGTTATCAGCAAATAAAATCCAAGTTTGGTGAAAATGAATGTATTTGTTTTGTCAAACATTACATCGGTTCTCATATTAATTAATGTACCACTGAGTCACAAGCAAACACTGATTGTCTACATCACCATAATATCTTTAGGCTGGCGCCCTATATAAAAGACACAAACAGGTGGAAAGATAGAGATGTTGAATAGCAGTTGACTGTACACCATGAAATTTTACTAGATCAAGCTTTCACTTAAAGGTATGGCATCAACTTGAAATCAAGTCGTTTTCAAAGCTGAATTAGAAGTAGTTTTAGATATTATACTTGCTACTGAGTTCCCTGCAAATTTTTGTGGTTTTACAATCATATTTTTAAAAACATTTTTCTCTTCTGTTGAAGTATGAAAAATCCCCACATATAGACGACACTAGAAAAAGAGAGAGTTCTCTGGTCTTTCACTTACAGTAACCTTAGGTGTTACATGAAACATTAGAAAGTTAAAAATACTTCAAAAGCAGTTTTAAGTTTATGATGTCTCTTCATAGGCAAAAATGCAATTTGCAGACCATTTGTCAAAGAACTAATGTTTGTTTAAACATCATCCTTACCACGTCTGCAGAAGTTCCTGAGAATTCTAGAGAAATGGAGAGAAAGAAGCAACAGAGATACTGAACAAGCTAGTCACCTCATACGCTTTGTAAAAAAACCAAGATTTATTCCCCTCTGAGAAGCTGAACACCCCAATATAATTCATTTTTAAAAAGTTTGAAAACTGAAGACTCAGTTAAGATGGTCTGAGCACAAGGACTCCTAAAACTGTGAGGTACATTTGTGTGTAGCCTCATCAGGCCAGAATGAACTTCTTATCCCAGAATAAGTAGACCTAAAAGGAAATGAAAATTATTGAAAATAAAGAAGGCCCAGCAAGAAACATAAGCACCTCTAATGGCAGAGGTAAATAGTGATGTGTCTTGCACGTCCACAGATGCTAAAAAGGCAACTTTTGTCATAAATGCAAGCATGGATTTGAATAACCCTGTGCTGAATTTGGTGGTAAAAATGAACAGATACAGCCACTTCAGATCTAAGAACAATTAAATGCTCCCTGATCTCTTGGAAGATTGGACTCCCAACTGTTCCCTCTTCTGAGAATTCCTGTTCCTTTAGCACTTTGATGATGGCTCACATCTAAAAGAGCAGATGCACTACTTGCAGGAAAAATTCTCTCTCTAAAGACTGGTACTGAAAAAATTATGTTTTGGGGAGGGGAAAGGAACATTTTGTGAAATACAGCTTCCTTTAGGAATTCAGAGAAGTCAATGATCATTTTTTTCAAACTCCAAACTTCTAGTAGACATTGAATTCTCCCTTTTACCAGATTAGTGGAATAAGAGAAGAAACTATAATTAGGACTCTTTCCCATAACTCTTATTCCGAGAGAAGGAATTAGAAGAGGCTCTTTCAGTGTGTATATAAATCCATTGGGAGGGCTACTGAAGAAACATGAGCAAAGGCTTCAATATGTCAATACCTTGCTCTATGTCCCTTATGTCTGATCCCCTGGGTGCAGTAGGGCAAATGAACCAGTGTCTGTATGAGACTAGAGCTTGGTGAGACAATCTCAAATCAAGACAAGACTAAGGTAACGTTGATAGGCTGGAAGAAAAACAAAAACAAAAAAACCCCAGGAAAATTAGGTCAGCAACCCTGATGAAGGAAGTGCAGTCACTGTTTGAAACATGGGTTGTAGATACTAGACTGTTCCTGGATACTCATGTTGGCAGAGTGATCAAAACATAATCACCTAATCTTGAGTTTGACTAACATGTTTGCCGTGGGCCTGGAACTTGAGACCACTTGGAAGCTGAAACTAAAGACAACTGCATTGACCAAGACCATATTACACTAGTGGCTCCACTATCTGCCCTGACAACCTGTTAGTTTCCAGACAGAATTTAAGATGTTGGTTTTAATCTATAAAAACCATACATGACCCCTCACCCTGATTATCCCACTAACATGACCAACCTGCACCATCTACCCACCCACTTCTCCCACAAATACTCTCACAATTTTTCCTGCCATACTTTGTGAAATGCACTCTCTCAAGTAATTCATAAAGCTACTAAAACTATCCTTCAACCCTCTACTTGAGTCGAACTTATATCAAAAGGTATAAACTATGTTGCCAACAAATAATGATGAGGCAGGTGGCCAGCAGGGATTACTGACATCAATATCTTCAATTTCTCTATTTTAAAAAAAAAAAATCTCATTTGAAACCTGCTCATTACCACCTGGCTAGTATATGTAACCAAATGTTCCTATCACTGCTCTCCTCGTCCACTCTCCCCTTTGCTCTCTATCTATTATACTCACTTGTTACATCACGTCTTTATTCAGATAAATTCTTCGGGTCTTTTAATGTGCTTGTACAACATCCAGCATAATAGGGGCCCCAATCCTGATTAGGGTTTCTGAGTACTAATACAACACAATGATGAATAATAATAAGGGACCTGGTTATCTTCAAAATAACATCTTTCCTCTTGCATTTGTGATCCTCAGAGGCGCTTGAGCTTCCCTATTTTAAACCAAAGGGACCACTTCTGTAGCACACCTATGACTTTTGAGCTCAATCCCTACCTCTCTTTGGCCCAGAGCCTAGAATTGTGAGCCTTCAAGACAACGTGAATACCATCTTTTTTCCATATTTTGATAGAGGTAGTGATGAAGTAAGTGGGATGGAAGATAAGTCACAATTAAGTTATGATTATTATTGTGGATATATATATATATATACATATACATATACATATACATATACATATACACACACACACACACACACACACACACACACACACACTAGTGTATTTTAACTGCTTGAAAGCACCCAGAGTAATGGAAGGATGTTTTTATACAAATCAAAATCAAATACTGTAAATGTCCATCAGTATAGACCTTGGCAGGGAGCTGCAGAGAGAGGAAGCCACTCTCAGACTTCAAAGGACTGCTGGAAGCCACTACCTGCTCACATGAGCTTTGAGGAAGTCGGGCAGAAAAAAACTGAGACATAGGCAACACTGTGCCTTTAAGAAGGGCATTTACAGTCATTAGCCTCCTTTTATAAGGTTTGGGGTCCATTTCCAGAACAGAAGAAAATAAATGAAAATGCAGATTAAAATATTATAGAAGTCTTAACACTCAAAGTATCTGGCTTCAAAGAATGAATGTAACAAAGAATACAGTTAGTGCAACATCATCCTTCGGTTTACAAAGGCAGAAAGTAAAACTGGGGAGAGATGGAAAAAAGGGCAAACAGGAGAGGTGGCCTGAGCTGGACCATGCCTAAAATCCTGTAGTTGCGGTTGCTATGTCCCAGTTTGAAAGATGGGGGTTGTTACTCAGCCTATATTAACTGGTAAAATCCAAGTGCATTGAAAAACTGTGGTTTTTAGCCATTGCTAGACAGTGAAGGAGAAGAACACAACACAAAGGAAATGAGTAAGCAGAAAGAATCTCTAACTTTTTGAAAACTGTATTCCCTATATATCAGAGTTAGAAATAAAACTGAATGCAATCTTTGGAAGATTTGTTTTATTTCTCTCTCTCACACACCTCCCTTCCCTTCCCCACCCCCCCCATTCCAAACCTCGAGTTTCAAGAACCTTATTTTACTAATAAGTTGTATAGAGAACATCTGAACCATTTGCTTAATTTTTATGACAATCAACATCAAGTAACTATATTGTAATCTATATATAATTTATTAATTTGCATTCTTATAGCTACACACCTGAGAACATAAAGTGTCTCTTCCCCAATTCACAGGGAATGATGGACTACATGATCACATCGTGCACCATCAGGATCTGAATCCTGATTCTTCAGCACCGCAGAAGAGACTTTTACGACTTGGGCTAAAGGACTAATTACATTAGCTGGCAGAAGAAAGCGGTTATCCCAGAGAAGGGGAAAGATAAACTACTGGTGCCATGTGCTAGGTGCAGGAGGTGGTCAAGAGTACCACCCCCCTCTTCACACACTACCATGCAGGAAGTGGGGTGGTGTCCCCAGAGACTTGGCCCATGCATCAGATAAAGGGGAAGAAGGTGGCCCAATCCTGCCACATTGGAGCAAGAGTAGCCTGCTCCAGCACACCCTCCGAAGCATTCCCAGTGCAATATGCACTGCTGCGGTAGAGGCAGCAGCGGGAGCCCAGCTCTTTAGAATACAAGTGTACAGTTTTCCTGACAAATGCAAATCGCAGCAGGGCAACTGTGATTTTTAACAGTTCATAATTCAGTTAAATCTCAATAGAATTTCATGGGACATAGAAAAGGCATTTTGCTGACCCTAAGGTTTTCTCCCTGCTGAAACTCAAAGACCTGTTGCAAACAATGGAGGTGTTACAGATTCTCAAAAAGAATCTCACAAGAATCTTTCATAATGGAAAGTGTCAGACAACCTAAATATAGGGGTCACTAACAGCTTCCCCTATAGTAAAATATAGTAATAGTGTCTGAGTCACAAGGACTACCAAAATAGGTTCTGTGTGGTGCTAGTGACAGACATTGTACATCCTCAGATTCCTTTGACGTTAAATGCACTTAATTAAAAGGGCCTGACCTGATGATTAATTATAATGTTCTGCACTACCAGAAATGTGGGAAATCTGGATTCTGTTTCCGGTCTCTGTCTCTTGCTCCTCAAGCCTGCAGGAGATGAGGTTGACACAAAGGCAACTCTCTCAGCCCCTGTAGGGGAAAGAGAGCCTCGTAATGCTCATAGCAACACCTCTGGCTGGCAGAGGAGCAGCATTGACATATCAGGTATCTTCAGCCAGAATGAGGGTACCTGTAAGGTAAAATCAGGATGGAAAGGATTAAAGGGGGAAAATGCCTCCCTGCTCAGACTAAAGGAATTCTGATAACCTGCTTGAAAGGCAAATAAGCATTTTACTAGGTGTTTGCACCTAGTAATGATGTCTTAATACAGCTATCTTCCCCGAAAATAAAATTAAAAAACCTAAGGTAAAAAAAACAGAGGTGGGATTTTGTTACTGGACAGTAATAAAGGATACGCTATTTTTTCTTTTCTTTTCTTTTTTTTTTTTAATTAAAGCTATCTGTGGCAAGGACAGCCAGTTTTCATTTTACTTATAAAACTGCTTTATGGCTACCTGTCAGATAATCCCACCCCACTACAAAAAATTCTAACAGAATAATTTGCATTTAAAATACATACAGAAACATAACTCTTAAAAAGTTTTTACACTTATTAAACCAGCAGTATTACATCTCTTCCTAATAATCTCAGTCGCAATTCAATATTCATATAAGATCTAATAATTTGTCATTTTCCACAAAGCCCCCTATCTAAAGTGTGAGTTTATTTTAATTTGACCTATATCAAAGATTCCTAAAATATAAACGTGAAATATTAATACAATGCTTAATTTATAAGTACACCAAGATAGTCAACTCTTATTACTATATTACTTGACAATATTAAGATATACAGAGATGCATATGCAGAGAACCTTTACAAAAGACTATTCAATTTCCCTTTTTCCCCCCTCTTCATCATCTGGCATGAGCTGTGCATGTTTATTTTATTTATGGAATCTAAATCCTGAACACGTGTTCTTATAAGATACCACATATATGAACTCTGTGGAAAAATTTAGCATAAATAAGACAAAAGACTGACCATAAAAATTACCTCAATCTGGAAACAATTCCATCACATTGTTTCTGATATTCTATATATGTATGCTTAGAAGTATTACTCTAATAGCCCAATAAGAAACTCACTCACCCGACACTAGTGTAATGAGCTGTGATAACCCCAGAGTCACCTAACCTGAAAATTACAGCTACGTATTTTTATACCACTATGTAACAGGAAGATCACACAATTAACAAGTTTTATCTCAGAGTACATTAACCATCTGCTTAAAAGTAGAACCTATCATTTTGTTTTTCCCTAGAGGAATGCCAGGGGAAATCATAAAATTGAAATTTTAAGCCCTAATTCAAATATGTATGCACATACACCTCTACCCCGATACAACGCGACCCGAAATAACACGAATTCGGATATAACGCGGTAAAGCAGTGCTCCGGGGGGGGAGAGGCTGCGCACTCCAGTGGATCAAAGCAAGTTCAATATAACGCGGTTTCACCTATAATGCGGTAAGATTTTTTGGCTCCCGAGGACAGCGTTATATCAAGGTAGAGGTGTATTTAATTTAGCCGCAGGTATAGTCCCATTCACTTCAGAGGAAGTGGTCACATGCACAATGCTATGCAAATACACGTTTGCAGGAATGAGGCTTTAGCAAGTGAAATACAAGGCTTTTTATTTTTAAGCAAAATAAAGATCTGGCACTCAGAGGTTAAATTATGCACCATTTTGGAAGATTAACTTTTGGTAAGAAACATGCAAGTCACACAAACCATATACCAAGTAAGTGTTTCAATACTTAGATACACCATAATCACATGTAAGAGCTAACAAATTTCTCTGATTGTTTTATCAGATAGCTGTTATTCCCAAAGCACTGAAAAAGACTTAATTTTTTTATGCTTTAAAATATTTCCTATTTAATTTTAATTACAATTCCAGCTCATTTAGAAAGGGAATAAAAGGCAGCTTGGGTAGAGAGGCCGACAGTTAAGATTGCCCAACACTTTCAATTATAAGACCCAATTTTCAGTTGCTTCTAACTTTGCCAAATTCTTACCATTTGAGCTGAAATTTTCCATGCCAGAGTGTCTGCCTATGGCTGATTTTTTTTTTTTTTTTTTTTTTTAAATTTCAGCAAAGGTGTTTCAGCTGTTTTTGAGAATGAGATCAGGCAAAATATTTTCCTTTGCCCATGTTAAAAACAAGTTCTTAAGACTGTTTCATTAAAAAGCTCTTATGCCTCCATATTTTGCAGCAGGGGCTTGAAGTTTCGCAAGGGATGGCCTTTGCGTCAGAATGTGCCTTTTGTTGTTCCCATAAAAAAACAAAAACAAAAACACAAAATAACCCACCACCCAAGTTTGGCCAGTTCACATATGCCCAAGAGAGAATTGTTAGAGTTTGGCAGCTGAAGTCTCTGAAGATTGTTCTGTACTGGGCATATTTTAGCCCGGGGTGTAGGGATTCAACGGGATTTTTTTCTGCAATTGCTCCTCATAGCTGCCAGGAGCTGCTGTGGTGCCAGACAAGGAGACTGTCTCCCCTGTGCTCTCAATGCTATCCCTGCGGGCACCCCAGTAGCATGGAGGAAGAATCATCCCTAACTTGAATGCAGAGGGAACAAGATCCGGTTTGGGGTAAGGAAAGTGGTCCTGTGTAAAAAGTGTATGAGAGTCTTTAATTCCATGACATCATAATGCATACAGCCCCAAGGGAGTCGAATTAAGATTGCACAGGCTACCTTAATTCTCACATTTCCTAACTTTTGAGTGCTTGACTTTGCAACCTTGACATTCTTTTAATAGTTTGTGTGTAATTATGATTTATATTGACTAAAATTATCTTAATTATCCTAGACTAAAAAAGAATTTAGACACACAACACTAAACAATTATATTTGTCAATCCAATCTGGAAAGTTTAGCGAAAAGTTTTCTAACATCCCTACTTACTGAAGTTTTAGTTCGTACATATAGATGTCAGCACGTTCAGATCATACCAGAAACAGGTCTATTGTTTGTATTAGTTTCCTAATGACCCCTTCAAATTACAAAGAGCTGGTTTTTTGGTGTAAATGAAGGACTGAAAAAATCAAACTTTATAAGCCATAATTTCAATGCTGTTCCAAAGGGAAAAAACAACTAAAATATACTGTACTTGTATTAACTATATACAATATGTGTAATATAATTAACGATACACTATATTAATTTTTGCTCATCTATTTTAACAACAGAATTAAATGACCAATGCTGAAATTGAGTTTTGATTCAGTTTACTTGAAAGCTGTTTCAAAGTTGCTACTTTTGATTGATGGGATCCGGGCCTCACAAGTGGATCATCTTTATTAAATGGCATTAAATTAGTCTTTAACAGTAAAAGCTGTGTTATCCGGCCCTGTACCAACTGGTAAACTCTATAAACCGAAATTTCTAATTTTCATAGAAAGTCTGGATTATAATCCGGTTGGCGCGGGGCCGGCAAGCTCCCTACCTGGCTCCACGTGACTCCTTGGAAGCAGCGACATGTCCCTGCTGCTCCTATGTGGAAGAACGGCCACGAGGGGTTCGGCGTGCAGGAGGGAATGCGGGACTGGGATTGGGACGCAGAAGGGGGTACGGGCATGGGCTCTGGGAGGGAGTTTGGGTGCGGGGAACGGGTTGGAGCGCAGGAGAGGTTTCAGGGTTGCAATCAATGGAAGCTGCGGAGCCAGCACTCGGGGCGGGGGTAGCGCGAAGAGCCACCTAGCCATGCCTCCGGCTAGGAGCAGCAGGGACTGGTCGCTGCTTGCGGGGAGCCACCCGAGGTGAGTGCCCCCCAGATCCAGCACCTCAAAACCCCTCCCATGCCCTAACCCCTCTCCCACACCCAAACTCCCTCCCAGAGCCCACAGCCCCCACCCCCTCCCGTGCCCTAACCCCCAGCCCCACACTCAAACTCCCTCCTTCTTAGTTAACCGGAAGTTTACCATTCCCTCAACGTGCCAGATAAAAAGCTTTTACTGTACTTCCATTGTGACTGCTATCCGTATAACACTGCAAAAAACTAGAGGGATATAGGCTCATTAGCTCGGTCTCAAAGTTCATAAATTATTCACCTGCCCTTACTGAAAATAAGCAACTAAATAAATATTTATGGAAACACGAGTACATACAGAGTATATTTAAACCCAAGAATTAAGATACTAACTAATATCCTTCTCTGACAGGGTAACAAGCCTTGTGAATGGGGGGACGCAGTAGATGTCATACATCTTGACTTTAGTAAAGCTTTTGATACTGTCTCACATGATCTTTTCATGAATGAACTAGAGAAACATAGCCTAGACAAACCTACTATAAGGTGGATACACAACTGGCTGGAAAACCATACTCTCAGAGCAGTTATTAATGGTTCACAATCAAGTTCAAAGGGCATATCTAGTGGGGTCCCGCAGGATCTGTCCTGGGTCCAGTTCTATTCAATATCTTCATAAGTGATTTGAATAATGGCATAGCAGGTACACTTATAAAGTTTGCGGATGATATCAAGCTGGGAGGGGTTGCAAGCACTTTGGAGGACATTTTGAATTCTAATCCTGATCTTGACAAATGAGAAATGGTCTGAAATAAATAGTATGAAATTCAGTAAGTAGAAATGCAAAGTACTATACTTAGGAAGGAATAATCAATTGCACAAATACAAAATGGGAAATGACTGCTTGGAAGGAGTAGTGCAAAAAAGGATCTGAGGGGTATAGTGGATCAAAAACTAAATATGGGTCAATAATGTAATACTGTTGCCAAAAAAAAAAAAGTGAACATCATTCTGGGATGTATTAGCAGGAGTTTTATAAGCAAGACACAAAAGTAATTCTTCCACTCTACTCAGCACTGGTAAAGTCTCAGATGGAGCACTGTGTCCAATACCAGGCACCAAACTTCAAGAAAGATGTGGACAAATTGGAGAAAGTCCAGAGGAGAGCAACAAAAATGATTAAAACATGACCTCCGAGGAAAGATTTTAAAAATTGGGTTTGTTTAGTCTGGAGAAGAGAATACTGGGAGAAACCTGGGAAGAGGCTGCTCTGCACGCCTGCTACAATAGGATCTGTGGAAGGGCAGTTCAGAGTAGGGTCTATGTACCCTGACACAGCAATAGTCCCTAGGAACAAGAGCAAGTTTAATTCTCAAGTATTAGTCAGAAAAAAAAGCCATGGTAAGCAAGATTAATGAATACATACATTTATGATCTGTAAAGGAAATTTTAGTTATCTAACTCTATACTCGAACACTAAAGGAGGGATGCTCTACACTTGAGTACAGGGTGATGGTGCAGCCTCACTGACATAAGCACCTGTTTAATTACAGGCAAGTACAGTAGTCTAAGTGTTTGCAGGATTGGTGCCTTAGTCTACTCCAGTCATCATCTTGAGGATGTGCAAAACCCCTTTGCTATATAAAATTTGCTGGAGTTGAGAGGAAGAAAAGATTCACAAATCAATTCCTAGCACTTCACTGTGAAAACTGAAACAAAGGTTTAAACTATATTTTGAAAAATAAAGTTTTACAATCTCCTAATTATATCACTGAACTTAACTGCAGACAGTGACTTTCAGTAATCAACTTCACAAGTTAAAACAGAGCATTAAATTTTCTTCTTATAACTGAGCTTTAATTCACTTTCTCCAATACTTATCTTTACATAACATTCTTCACTACGCTTGCTCCTAGCCTCTAGGTGTGGCCAAACCGTGACTTGTGAGCCGCATGTGGTTCTTTTACAGTTAAAGTGTAGCTTGCGGATCCCCATCATGCTTCTCTCCAATTCTCCACCTACCAGACTTTGGGTGGGGGAACTCGGACCTTCTGCCCTCTTGCGGGGTGATGGAGATAGGGGCTTCTGCCCTGCAGGGAGGGGAGTCTCCAGGCTTTAGCCCCGCGCCCCGGTAGACGCTGCCCCATAGGGCAGGTTGTGCGTGTCTTGCAGCTCTCAAACTTCTGAAGACTATTGTATGTGGCTCAGAGGGTCAGTAAATTTGGCCACGCCGCTCTATTGTGTAGTACCACTACAGAGCAGACACTGCCCACTAGTCAGACAGTCACAATAACATACACTACAGCAAACCATCTGAAAGCCATGATTACTTTTGGTCATATTCTAAATTACTAGTCTCAACATGACCTCAGGGTATGAAATGTAACTATATGAAATGAGGGCTGCCAAAATATTCATAAGCAAGACTGTTCCAACAATAAAAGAACAAGGACAGCTAGATACTGTAAAAACTCCTCTATGTCACTTAAATTAGACTGACACTACAGCAAATCCTGTTTGGAGATTCTTTTTTCCTAAAGCAAAGTAGACATTTTTCTACACATAAGAAAAATTCTAGAATAATGAAAAGAATAGTTTTTTTCTAACCTCGAAGAACAGTACACAAAACCTTGGTGAAGTATTAAGGCACCTTTCATGCTAGGAGTTAAGTACTGTACATTAAGAATATTGCATTTATTGAAAATCAGGATATATCATCTAAATTAGAGGCTAAAAGAGGTTTAAATGCAGCTCTTATTAGCATTACAGTCTATTTTATTGCAATTGCTAAATAATTAAACTGAATAATAGCAAAGGCCATCACAATATGTATTATTGAAGTTTGACACCAGAGCTATGTCTATGCTAGATGTTTTGCAAAAATTTCCCCCATTGCTGTTATTATACAGATCCACTAGTGGCAGCAACACTGGAAACCCTAGGACAAGACTCCCCACAGACAACAGTGTTTAATATCCTATCAAACCCCATCCAAAACAGATCTAATGACACAGTATTTATAATACCAGCATTCACCTGATTCCTTGTCTATGTAGCTTTCCTATTAGTGTT
Organism: Terrapene triunguis; assembly: GCF_002925995.2. Lineage (NCBI taxonomy): Eukaryota > Metazoa > Chordata > Testudines > Emydidae > Terrapene > Terrapene triunguis. Next base: position 9,327,401 of record NW_020664418.1, on the reverse strand, counting down.
ACCAATTATGGGGAATTCTCCTTACTCCACACACACCCCAAAAAAACCCAACACTAGTGTAGAAAACTCCTCTGACTGTTTCTTCATTGAGAAAAACATTCTATTCACAAATCTACATTTTATGCCTCTATTTACTGTTTTAAAAAACATTTAAATCACACAACACCTCTATAACATTTAAATCACACAACACCTCTATACTAGCCATGCCCTAAAGAAAATACATTATGTAAACACTAATGTTAAGTCAGAAAAAAAAGAAACACTGAATCCTCCTCCCACCCTTAACTATGGTTGAAAAGACTAATATTTTGATAAGGCATTAAAGGCAAAAAGATTATTTTTTCAGTCTGCATCATCATTTTACCTTAAACAAACTCATCACTTAAGCTTGCTTCACAAAAACTACAACGCTCAATGAAGACTCAAAATAAAATAATTGATTATAAATTTAAAGAGGTAACATATTGTCCACTGTATATTATGCACACTATGCCATAGTTTAAAGTATTCCTATAAAAAATTAATCAGGATACTGCATCCTTTAATAACCATTTGGAATATCATTTGAAACATTTATTGCCTGGAGTGATTTCCTAGCCTTGTACTGATGACACTAATTTTGCTAACTTGCTAATAGACAGTAGTCTACACTGCAGTGTTCTCCACTTTCCCCTTTGAGCAACACCGAGAGAATGAAGCATCAGCACAAACAAATATATCACCAAAACACTGACCATGAATCATAGGTGTTTAGGTATTGCAACAAATCCTGCCACTATTCTGACATGCCAAAAAGTAACTTACCTTATTTCCTATCCAGTGTAAAACGACAGTAAAAGAAACCAAATGATGTGAGAAAATCCTTAATGCAACAAGGAATCTATCCAACTCTAATAAAAGACATATGGAAAAACAATGAGACCTCTTCTATAGGTTGCCAATTGAAAATAGCTTCCCCCCCTTTGCTCTTTAATTTTACTCTTTTCATCACAGATTCAGCAACTGACCAGCATCATTATCATCCTTTTACAGAGGTATGATTTGTCCAAAGCTGTAGCACAATTTGGGAACACAGTTAAAATATCTGTCAGTTTTAGTTAGCTTGCAAGCCCAAACCTTGTATTAACCATGTTGGAAGATCAAAATGTTGTAACCAGGTATCTAATATGGTGGGTTTTATAGCGCAGATGGGGCCACAACGCTAAGTGTTTTGCTTTACAAGGCCATACTACCTTTTGTAACAATAACCAAATGAAAAGATGTATTAAGTTTTTCTTAATGTAAAGCAAAATCTGTTTCATTGAATAGATGGAATAGAACATTGCTATTTAGTTCTCACAAAACCATGCCCTACAGATACCCAAGACGACAACACAACTTTGCACCTATATAAATGGCAGATGTTTTACCGGTGCTGAGCACCCACAAATCTCGTTGTCTTCAATGGAACAGCTTTG
>NW_020664418.1:9181880-9320941 GCF_002925995.2 Terrapene triunguis | reverse complement strand
AAGGGAGAGGTGGTTAAAAAAGACACATTTTAGAGAACAATGGGTACACTCTTTCACGTTAAATTTTGCTGTTCACATTACACAGCACATGTGCTTTCGTTACAAGGTCGCATTTTTCCTCTTATATTGAGGGCCTGCCGGTTTGGTGTGAGAGATCACTCACGCAGTGCCAGGACACAGATTTCAGCTTGCAGGCAGCCATGGTAAGACACAGTCTTTTGGCTTTTTTAACCTTCTTAACATGTGGGAATGGTTTCAAACAGTAGTGCTCTCATTTCCCATACCAAGCACCTGTTGGGTTGGCCATTTAAAATGGGTTTGCAATGTAAAAGGAGGGGCTGCGGTTTCAGGGTTAACATGCAGCACAAACCCAACTAATTCCCCTCCCCCACACACCCAATTCTCTGGGATGATCACTTCACCCCTCCCCCCACCGCGTGGCTAACAGCGGGGAATATTTCTGTTCAGCAGAGCAGGAAGGGGCACCTCTGAATGTCCCCTTAATAAAATTGCCCCATTTCAACCAGGTGAACGTGAATGATATCACTCTCCTGAGGATAACAAAGAGCGATCAGGAATGGATGTTGTCTGCATGCCAGCAAACACCGGGACCATACGCTGCCATGCTTTGTTATGCAATGATTCCAGACTACGTGCTACTGGCCTGGCCTGGTAAAGTGTCCTACCATGGCGGACGGGATAAGGCAGCCCTCCCCAGAAACCTTTTGCAAAGGCTTTGGGAGTACATGAAGGAGAGCTTTCTGGAGATGTCCCTGGAGGATTTCCGCTCCATCCCCATACACATTAACAGACTTTTCCAGTAGCTGTACTGGCCGCGATTGCCAGGGCAAATTAATAATTAAACACACTTGCTTTTAAACCATGTGTAATATTTACAAAGGTACACTCACCAGAGGTCCTCTGTGTGCCCTCAGGGTCTTCGGTGAGTTCGGGGGTTACTGGTTCCAGGTCCAGGGTGACAAACATATCCTGGTTGTTGGGGAAACCGGTTTCTCCGCTTCCTTGCGGCTGTGAGCTATCTACATTTCCTCCATCCTCCTCTTCCGAACCCTCTTCCCTGTGTGTTTCTCCAGTGAGGGAGTCATAGCACACGGTTGGGGTAGTGGTGGCTGCACCCCCTAGAATGGCATGCAGCTCCGCGTAGAAGCGGCATGTTTGCGGCTCAGCCCCGGACCTTCCGTTTGCTTCTCTGTCTTTGTGGTAGGCTTGCCTTAGCTCCTTAATTTTCACGCGGCACTGCTGTGCGTCCCTGTTATGGCCTCTTTCCTTCATGGCCTTGGAGACCTTTTCTAATATTTTGCCATTTCGTTTACTGCTTCGGAGTTCGGCCAGCACTGATTCATCTCCCCATATGGCGAGCAGATCCCGTACCTCCCGTTCTGTCCATGCTGGAGCTCTTTTGCAATCCTGGGACTCCATCACGGTTACCTGTGCTGATGAGCTCTGCGTGGTCACCTGTGCTCTCCACGCTTAGCAAACAGGAAATGAAATTCAAACGTTCGCGGGGCTTTTCCTGTCTACCTGGCCAGTGCATCTGAGTTGAGAGCGCTGTCCAGAGCGGTCACAATGAAGCACTGTGGGATAGCTCCCGGAGGCCAATAACGTCGAATTCCATCCACACTACCCCAATTCCGACCCCCTAAGGCCGATTTTATTGCTAATCCCCTCGTCGGAGGTGGAGTAAGGAAACCGGTTTAAAGTGCCCTTTAAGTCGAAAGAAAGGGCTTCGTCGTGTGAACGTGTCCAGGCTTAATTCGATTTAACGCGGCTAAAGTCGACCTAAACTCGTAGTGTAGACCAGGCCTTATTGTCTAATATTATATAACTACATTTGTAAATGCTCAGATTATACCAACTAAAAACACTGGGATCAGCCATGTCACCTGATAGCTATGTTATCATGTCAGTTACAGTGGATTCTATTTTTAAAAGATCAAACAACAGAGTGCCCAAAGCAATTCTTATGACTGAATTCCACCATACGGAATGGTATTCTTTTTCAGGAGGAAGATGCACACTTTGATTTAAGTATGTTCTTTCTTTAGGCCTTTTCAATATTCTGTTGAATAAATGCTGTTTGAAAAATAAGTGAATAGTGATCCACTTTGCATTCTGATTTTTCTACTTAAGTTCCAGATTCTGATTTTATCTGAGGTGATTTTTCCCCTTCTGTTCACCAAGCTTCATCTCCACCAGATCAGATTGCTGTACTCTGCTGATCTCACATCTTTCTCCCTGTCCCCACCCTTGAGTAAAATATAAGCCCATGGCTGCAGTCCTGGCCTGTGTACATTTTATTTAAGTTCAAAGGCTTTTTATTACCATATAGGATTTTGAAATAAAGTAGAATTCTAAGGCTTGCTTTATTGATATGTAAATACCAAAAATGCTATTCCATCTTGCAGCTGGATCGGGCTGGTCTCTGAGCTTTGGTAACAAACTGGAAGGTTTAGGCATTGTCTGTGGATGCGGTCTTTTCTGTATGTAGGCATGTGAGAACTGTGAAAATTTTCCTCAACTTCTACCATCTAGAACCTAACTGAAGCCCTGTGACATTCGACTTACCCTACAGTGCATAACCTTTAATTGACAAGTTATTCAACTAGCATTAGTTTTTTGTAAATAATAATCATACTTATTGTAAGCGATGGATGAGTAAACCTCGTGTCTGGGCTAGTAAATTTTCATAACTTTGGAAGGATGTTTTATTGTGCTGGAATTAAGTAATAGAATATATTAGCAGCTCTGACATATATGAAGATGTAGATTAAATTAACAATGTCCTGCAAACAACAATTTGGTGGTAGTCATGCTAGTAGTCCAGGACAGTCAATGACAAAGTAGAAATCAATATCCCATCAAATTTCAATACCATTGAAAATGAGACTTTGACTTGGTACTGCATGGCATTTTGATTTTAAAAAATCAGAAAGATATCAAATGAACATGACACATTACCGTTACATCAGTTAGCTATTTTTAAATCCATTTTATCATATTGTAATTGTAAATGAGGAACATCATTGAATGGATGTGTTTCTCTAGTGAAATCCTGCAGGGATTGGTTCTTGGCCCTATGCTATTTAATATTAATGACCTGGAAGAAAACAATCACTGAAAGTTTGCAGATGACACAGGAATTGGGGGGCTGATAATTAATGAAGACAGGTCACTGACACAGAGAGATCTGGATCGCCTGGTAAGCCGGACACAGGCAAACAATATGCATTTTAATATGGCTAAATGTAAAGGTATATGTCGAGGAACAAAGAATGTAGGCCATACTTACAGGCTGGGGGAAGCAGTGACTCTGAAAAGGATTTGGGGGTCATGGTGGATAATCAGTTGAACATGAGATCCCAGTGTGATGTTGTGGCCAAAAGAGAGAATGCAATCCTTGGATGCATAAACTAGGAAATGTTTAGTAGGAGTAGAGAGGTTACTTTACCTCTGTAAAGCACTGGTGTGACTGCTGATGGAATACGGTGTCCAGTTCTGGTTCCTACAGTTCAAGAAGGATGTTAACAGATTGGAGAGGGTTCAGAGAAGAGCCACGAGAATGTTTTCTAATCCTCTAATCACATGCCTTATAGTGATAGGTTGAGCTCCTTCAGTTTATCTATCTTATAGAGAAGGTTGAGGAGTGACTTGATTATAGACTAGAAGTACTTATGGTGAACAAATGTTGTTAATTAGCTCCTCAGTGTAACAGAGAAAGGTATAACACAATCCAATAGCTGAAAGATGAAGCTAGACAAATTAAGATGGGAAATAAGGCAAATTTTTAACAGAGAAATTAACCATTGGAACAATGTGATGGAATCTCCATTTTAAATCAAGATTGGATGTTTTTCTAAAAAATCTGATCTAGGAATTATTTTGGGGAAGTCTTCTGGCCTGTGCCATATAGGAGGTCAGATTAGATGATCACAGGGTACATCTAACCTGCAATAAAAAGACCCGAGGCATGGCTATAGCTGGCCCTTGTGGGACTTAGGCAGCAGGGTTAAAAATGGCAATGTAGATATTCAGACATGGGCTGGAGCCTGGCCTCTTAAATCCCGTGAGGGGAGTGGGTATTAGAGCCCAAGCTCCAGTCCAGACCCCAGTGTCTACACTGCTATTTTAGCCCCACAGCCTGAGCCCCATGAGCTCCAATCAGTTGACCTCAGCTCTGAGACTCAGTGCCATAAGTTTTGTATTGAAGTGTAGATGACCCTCAGTGGGCTCTTCTGGGCCTGGAATCTATGAAAAAGCACTGACATGCTATCAAAAACTACATTGGTTATTAGGATGGTACTGTGGTTAAATCATGGGGCTGAGAGGTGGGTTTATATTCCTATCTCTGCCAAAGACTTCCTATACGACCTTGGGCAAATCATTTAACGTCTCTGTTCCTCAATGTTTCTATATCTAAGGTTTGGATAATATCTTCCTCTGCTGGCTTTTTGGGCTTTCTCCAAATTTTGTAGATTTGCTAAAGGGGCACAATAAATAACATACTTTAAAATATTCTGTCCATATATTCTTAACATATTATTAAAACAGAAGTGTAACAAAATCTGATTCACTTTTCACCGTTTGTTCTTTTTTGCTCAGGTTAGATGATAAAAATAGACTTTCACTTTTTCTGTGTCACTTTCTAGTCAGTTTCACTTCCTGGTTCTCATGCACTAGCACAGCGTGGCACAGTTTGTGTTCACAACTTTAAAAAGTCTTCATTTATGTTTTATTAAAATAATTCAGGTTTTGCAAAATTTTAGTAAAACACCACCACCCTAAATTTTGGCTTCAAAGGGACACCATCAACTTAAGAATCACACTTCTGTCTTAATTTTTTTACTGGTTATTAGTAGCACTTAAGGTTGCAATAACTGAGATGTGACAGAAAAAAAAAACATGGCATATTAATGTGGTTATTCAGTCATCTTAATGCAAGGTAACCTTTTAAATTACTGAACCATCTGGACAACTTCAGAAGTGGGACTTGATAGAATAAACCCAAATACTAATGTAAAAGTCAAATTTCTATTTAAATTACTTTCCTCTGTCCCCAAATACTCTGGATCTTCAACTTCCACTCAGAAAGAAGGCATGCCCATCTGCGTTTGTTTCAAAATCAATATCCAGTTGCTTTATCCAGCAGGGAGGCAGAGAAGTATATGACAGGTTTCAGAGTAGCAGCCGTGTTAGTCTGTATCCGCAAAAAGAACAGGAGTACTTGTGGCACCTTAGAGACTAACAAATTTCACAGATTCCAAGGCCAGAAGGAACCATTGTGATCATCTAGTCTGACCTCCTGGATAACACGGGCCATAGAACTTCCCCAAAACAATTCCTAGAGGAGCAGATCATTTAGAAAAGCATCCAATCTTGATTTGAAAACTGTCAGTGATGGAGAATCCACCAAGATACTGGGGAAATTGTTCCAGAGGTTAATTACCCTGGTGCAAACAGCTGCACAAGGCTACAGTGAAATGACCCTGTGTGTCAAATTTATTAGAGCATAAGCTTTCGTGGGCTACAACCCACTTCTTCGGATGCATATAGAGTGAAACATATATGTTTGATTGGCAAGTTTGCTGTTTTGATCTGCATGTCTCTGGGAAAAGATGAAGCACACATCTGAGAAGTTTCTCATTAGCAGACTGGCCAAACATATATGTTTCACTCTATATGCATCCGAAGAAGTGGGTTGTAGCCCACGAAAGCTTATGCTCTAATAAATTTGTTAGTCTCTAAGGTGCCACAAGTACTCCTGTTCTTTTTTTAGAGAAGTATATGTTGCTTTCACAAGTTCAGCCAGCTACTTGACAAACAAACAAAGAGCATTACTCTTATAATCTTGATTACTGCTGTAGTCCTCATTGTAGCCAATTGATATTTCTTCTAAATTATTAGGGATTTTGTATGAGGCGTGCTAGAGATTCGCTACAAAGAGTAGGTCAGATCTGTACCTGAGAGCTGAAAAAGACTCCCCTTAAGATATGTGGGAAGTTCTGATTGGAATTTTGTGACTTAAACTTGAAACACCCCTAACCTGTAGAAAAGTTTGGATCCAAATCCAAACTTCACACAGAATTCATCTTTAGTTCTAATTGGAAGGTTCTGTTTCACAGAGAAAAAGCTGCACTTTCCAAACTGGCTCTACTATCTGTGGTGCAGTATGTACCACTTATGCTGAGTGGCTCTGGAATGAATGTGAGTCTGTGAAGTGTTCTCCTTTAAGCTCTGCAATATATCTGGTGAGTCATCATGCAGATCTTACAAGCACTTTCACAAATACCAGATGGCAATAAAATTAAAAGTAGTAGCTAGTAGCAATTAAGTGTTGTTCATTATAATCGGAAAGAGAGAGTGCTTGTGGGAAGCCACCAAATTATTTACTTAAAAAAAAAATGGAAAGCCAAGTTTCATTGCTACAGGGAGGAAAAAGAACAAAGTTCAGAATGCAAGCTTCATCATGCAACCATTAATCCTTGCAAGGCTTGATTGGCAAGTTTGCTGTTGTGATCTGCATGTCTCTGGGAAAAGATGAAGCACACATCTGAGAAGTTTCTCATTAGCAGACTGGCCAAAGACTGCCCATTTTTAGACTGTATTGCGAGGTATATACCTGTTTATCCAGAATTTCAGTTCAGTGAGAGTTTGGGAGTCTTGGAGACTTAATGCATTCTCCATGTTTTCTCTACTGTCCTAAACTCCAGGTTGTTCCATTGTACTTGCTCCTTACATTTGGAAATAATGGATCTGACTCCAAACTAACATGTGAAATGGTCCCAGATACCATTGTGTCTGGCTCAGTAGACATAATAATGGGCTTTTAAAAGTTAAGATATTTCACCTTGGGCCTTTCTTCCTGTGTATTACACATCCAACCTGTTTCATGCAGGTTACCTTGGATCTTCCTTCCAGTATATTACACATTTAACATGCATGTCATTGTTATTCTATTTAACAGGCTTTCTTTGGCAAAGTCACATGTTAAAGGGACCCTGCCAAGATTTGATAGGTTAATTTTAGGCTTATCTTCATTTACATATATCTAGCCTAGGAAAGGCTTTTTTTGTTGCCATGAGGAAGAGCCCAAATCCACTCCTTCCTAATGTGTAAACAAACCATGCTGGAGCTGTTTTCTATCATAATGGATAGGTGTTGCCTTGGTTACAATGAATCATACTAAAGTGACACTTATTAATTTTTCACAGCACTTTGGAAGTATAGGGCCAGATCCTGGCTTGCTTCTGTGCTGCACGGGGCATGGCTCAGGAGTGTGTGGGAGCAAAAGTTATTTAAAGCCACCTTTACAATTCCCTGATTCTGGGGCCATCAATCTGTCAGCCCAGTACCCGGCATTAAGGAGAGCAGCCTGTGGATTCCAGCATGTTTTAGCAGTTGAGGATCACCAGGCATGGAGATGCTTGGGCAAGGGGAGGAAATGGGGAGGCATAGAAGTCTCTGTCAACCCCACACTACTAAGCAATTTCCCTCAGCAAGGGGAATCTTCTACTGGGCAAATCCTAATCTGGGTTTGAAAGTGCAGACAGTGCTTATTATTTACTATTAAATAGCTCTTTTCCTTCCTTGTGTTGATACTTTTAAAAATATATATTTTTAAAAATCTAATTTTAAAAGTCTGATTTCATTTTATTATTTATGCTGTCTCATTAATGTGCATTTCACTTGGACATTAGATTAGTCATTTTCACCTTTGTTAGTCAGTTTCACACCCCAGTTCTTATGCTCTTAACCCAGAGGGGTTCTCAGTCTTTTTCTATACCAGGACTAACCCAAAATCTCCTTCCTATTTTGCAATAAGGGAAGGGAGGGGTGGTCATAACTACCTGCTGAGTTGTGATTCACCCCATGGTGATAATACATACATGTACACAATGCTTTTGTGTTTAGGTTTCCAACATTACAGAGGAAAATTTAAATCCCCAAACAGCTGTTGAATTCCAGAAACTTCTATAAACCCCTTTTTTAAAATAAAATCTTCATTTGGTACCTGAATCTCTCTTTAGGTCAGGTATTTGGGGCAGTGTAGGGTTATTCAGTTGTTTTTATTTGCCTGCTGAAGCAAGGATCAATTAGGGGCGGGGCAAGGCAAATAGATACCTAGAACTGTCCAGAGAAGAATCTCAACATGAGCTAAATGTTGAGGTAGGCCACTCTTTAGAGCAACCCTCCTTAATTATTTTTTACAACACCTCTTCCTTATGATTAGTCAGGAGACCAGTAAACAGTATAACTACTAAATCCTTTCTCTTTGAGCAGAAGTGTGTCAAGCGAGGATTTCAGTTGTGGTTAATGCACATCTTGAATTAACACATACTTCTTGGACTGTCTAAATCTATATTAAGTAACAAAATTGCTAAATTGGGTCCTAAGGAGTGCTTGCATGTGGGGGAGTTTTATCATGTTAGTAATCTTGTTTTTCTTTAGTGTATTCCTCCCATTACAGGCAGCTGCCTTTCCATCAAGCTGGAAGACAAGCAGTTTCGCGTGGACCAAGTAGTTCTTCTGACATCACGAGCCATGCATCCATCTGTCTATCTTAGGTACCTTGTGGATAAGGGAGAAGCTGTGGATGTGGTATACCTAGACTTTAGTAAGGCATTTGATACGGTCTCGCATGATATTCTTATCGAAAAACTAGGCAAATACAATTTAGATGGGGCTACTGTAAGGTGGGTGCATAACTGGCTGAATAACCGTACTCAGAGAGTTGTTATTAATGGTTCCCAATCCTGCTGGAAAGGCATAACGAGTGGGGTTCCGCAGGGGTCTGTTTTGGGACCGGCTCTGTTCAATATCTTCATTAACGACTTAGATATTGGCATAGAAAGTACGCTTATTAAGTTTGCGGATGATACCAAACTGGGAGGGATTGCAACTGCTTTGGAGGACAGGGTCATAATTCAAAATGATCTGGACAAATTGGAGAAATGGTCTGAGTTAAACAGGATGAAGTTTAACAAAGACAAATGCAAAGTGCTCCACTTAGGAAGAAAAAATCAGTTTCACACATACAGAATGGGAAGAGACTGTCTAGGAAGGAGTACAGCAGAAAGGGATCTAGGGGTTATAGTGGACCACAAGCTAAATATGAGTCAACAGTGTGATGCTGTTGCAAAAAAAGCAAACATGATTCTGGGATGTATTAACAGGTGTGTTGTGAGCAAGACGCGAGAAGTAATTCTTCCGCTCTACTCTGCTCTGGTTAGGCCTCAGCTGGAGTATTGCGTCCAGTTCTGGGCACCGCATTTCAAGAAAGATGTGGAGAAATTGGAAAGGGTCCAGAGAAGAGCAACAAGAATGATTAAAGGTCTTGAGAACATGACCTATGAAGGAAAGCTGAAAGAATTGGGTTTGTTTAGTTTGGAAAAGAGAAGACTGAGAGGGGACATGATAGCAGTTTTCAGGTATCTAAAAGGGTGTCATGAGGAGGGAGAAAACTTGTTCACCTTAGTCTCTAAGGATAGAACAAGAAGCAATGGGCTTAAACTGCAGCAAGGGAGGTCTAGGTTGGACATTAGGAAAAAGTTCCTAACTGTCAGGGTGGTTAAACACTGGAATAAATTGCCTAGGGAGGTTGTGGAATCTCCATCTCTGGAGATATTTAAGAGTAGGTTAGATAAATGTCTATCAGGGATGGTCTAGACAGTATTTGGTCCTGCCATGCGGGCAGGGGACTGGACTCGATGACCTCTCGAGGTCCCTTCCAGTCCTAGAATCTATGAATGTATCTGGCCCCATCACCATAGTGTCCGATCACCTCATGATCTTGAATGTGTTTATTCTCACAACAGCCCTGGGAGGTAGAGAATTACTGTTTATACCCATTTTACAGGTCAGGCAGAGAGAGACCAAGTGATTTGCCCAAGATTACACAGGGTGCTTGTGGCAAAGCAGGAATTGAACCCACATCTCCCACAGCCCAGACTAGCATTCCAACCACTGAACCATCCTTCCTCGTCAATGTATTATTGGGAACACAGCAATGCAGTTTCTAGCATTAGCCTGGGGATCCAGGAGGCCCCACGCAGCCTCCACCACACATCACTGGGTAGGGGGAATGTACTTGCAAACCACCCTTCTCTCCCTTTTTACATTTCTTGAAATGTGATCGATTATTTAACCCTCATTCCTTAAACACAGGTGGGGAAAATCCCTTAGTTTTCACATGACTCAATGTCAGATATAGTTGCTCCTTCACAGTATAAAAGGTGCAGCCTATTTGGATAGTAACTTATCTTATCCCCTTTGGTTTATCTTAGCTTTTGACCTTTCTTGGACTGCTGTGGCCCCTGCCTGTGCAGAATGGACCCTGTTGTTCTGAGTTATGTGGACAGTTTGCTGAGGCAGTCGGATGTTTCCTTGCTGGATCCCCCCAGCTGGCTTAATGACCACATCATTGGGTTTGCTTTTGAGTACTTTGCTAGTGACCAGTTCCAAGACTTTTCCGAACAAGTATGCTTTGTCAGTCCTGAAGTGGCTCAGTTCATCAAGTGTGCCACCAGCCAGGAGGAAGTAGCCATGTTCCTGAAGCCGCTGGGCCTCCCGCACAAGGAGGTTGTGTTCCTGGCCATCAATGATAACTCCAACCAGGCTGCTGGGGGCACCCATTGGAGCCTCTTGGTTTACTTCCGGGACAAAAACTGCTTTGCCCATTATGACTCCCATAGTAAGAGCAACTCTGCCCATGCCAAGCTGGTGGCAGGGAAGCTGGAGGCATTTCTGGGAAAAAGAGGAGGCAAAGTGGCCTTCGTAGAGGAGAAGGCCCCTGCCCAGCAGAACAGCTATGACTGCGGAATGTATGTGATCTGTAACACAGAGGCTCTGTGTCAGGGATACTTTAGGGGACAGCAGGAGCCAGTACTGCAGCTCCTCACTCCTTCTTATATCACACGGAAGAGGGCAGAATGGAAATCTCTCATTGCCAAACTTGCACGCAAATGACTTAAATGTAATTGTCCCTGCTTTCAACAACTACCTTTCCAGTCCTCTAGTCTCCACCCCAGTGCCTGAGGGAGATATCTGTGTACAGAATTTCTCTGCAGAAAGAATGTGACCCCTCCAGCATGGCTACACCCTGCACTACCCCAACTGAAAAGCCTTAGTCTGCTCTACAACCCACTAGCCTTCAGACTTACGTACTGGTAACATCACGTTTTGCATTCAGCAGAACCTTCTGAAAGGCAGTTTTATTACTTCAAGCACTTTTCTGGCTATCTCAGACTAGGTTGGTGAAGATTCCTCTCACCCCCACAGTAAGCAATGTGCCCTCACTATGTGATTTTTAATTTTCTATGGACATTGCTAGTCTAAATCTAATCCAGTTCAGTGATGTCCATCATACATACATGAGTCCTTTTAAAATTAGGCCCTCTCTGATTTGTCCCTGCCTTTAATTGTGTTTCCAAGTTATAGGATTTAGTAGTCTAGCTACACAACTCTGCCCCAAAATTTGGTTTTGGGATATCTATATCTTGTGATCTGAGAATGCAAAATCAAAAGTAAAGGTGAGGATCATTTAAAGGTGCCTCAAAAGGTAAGAAGAAGAAAAGTGATTTTTGCTCGCTTTTGCTGCTTTAAGGATGTATAACAAAGGCCTGAATTTTTTTTGTTTTTTTTATTGGAAATACACATTTTTTGTACCCGGGATAATTGAACCACTGGAAAGCTAGTAGAAGAGTGACAAAACAAGTACTAAGAAAGTGAAACCTGATTGAGGTGGAAAGTGTTTTAAACAGTGAATAAAGGTTATTTTCATCAACACATACTTAGTACAAATATCCTACAAAAAGTTGGGGGGGGAAAAGCCTTCGATTCCACACCTCTACCCCTCCAGTCAAGTTTTAAGACAACTTGGAATACACATGAAACTGCCAACAACTTCTCTCTCAAAATCCCCAAAAAACAGACTTTACGTTCCTGATATTTCTAATGGAAAAAATGAGAATGAAAAAAGCCTTTGACCCTCTCATACATAATAAAAAGCAGTACCGGGGGAGAGTGTAGTATCTGATTTTTATTTTTTTTAGAGGTGCTGATATCAATGGAAGCTGCAGCTCTTCTGAAAAATCAAGCTGTTAGTCCTTGGTATACTTGTCTATCATACCAAATATAAATGGCTAATTCAAAATAGAAAAGCTTTTGCTGCAGCACTGGATTACATCTGGGATCTAAGAAAGTAGGGCCCATTGTCAGAAGAAGGGGATGTTGATTGAAGAGTGAGCTGTCAGTGTAAAATGAAGTAATATGAATATGTAACCGACAGCCTCACTGGGGACAATGAGCCAGATCCTTAACCTATGTAAAACAGCATAGCTCCATTGATTTCAACAGCACAACCCTGATTCATACCAAATGAGCATCTGGCCCAATGAATTCTTCCAAAATGCCCAGTCAAATAAACAAGTGATTATGGGATTGGGAGGAGGGGAGTTAAAGATCATTACATTATGATCCTTGTTAGACTTTCCAATGCTGACAGACTGGAGGGTTTGCCTCTGGCTCTCTGCTTTCTCTTTATCTTCTTGAATACATGGGAAAAGTCAGTTCCACTGACCTGTGTCTAAAATCCCTGGAACTGTCTGACAAAATAGGGTTGTTGAGTCACTTTATGCTAAGTGCATTGCCTAGCTGAACAACATTCTGTACTGCTTGGACAGCCTGCCAAAGTGGGTCAGAGGCAGGACAGTGGGTTGGTCACTCTAAGGTACTGTAATTTGCTTGTTTTTCTCCCCATTCCCTATTTGTTGCCCCTGCTGCTACCAAGAAGTAACTAACTAACACACAGAGACACATCCTCATGCATTTGCCCTGCAGCACTGTTGTGCAGACACTTACTACTTCTAATATACATTCCAGATTAGCTGTTCAGTCAATACACAGAAATACTTCTGTCTGTGGTGTGATATCAGCATTAGGTCTCCCCCCAGAGAGAATGCTTTTCCGTCTTTGATCATTACAGTATATGATAGGAGGGGGAAAGAAATCAATCCACCTCTGACTCCCTCCTCCCAATCAGATAAGTCACTTGGAGAATCCAGTACCAAGAATAAAGAAAGATACCAATTTAAAAGGCAAGTGTTTTCTATTTTGTAGAATTGGGTTTGTTGTTTGGGTTACATTTTCAAAATGATTGGGGTGGGGGGCCAGGGGAGAGGAGAGTGTTCCTACATCATGTTATCCAATAATAATGCCTTACTCTTATCTAGAGCTTTTCATCAAAGTAATGAGATTACAGCATGGAGCGGGGAGAAGTTGCTGTTGCCACCCTTTGCTAAGCAGTCCAAGAGCAGCAACATTTCTGTTTATTGGGTAGTTTCTCCTTTACAGTTGACAACATGATTCACAAGCAGATTCTTACTATGTTTTGGCACCATGAGGAGCTGGTGAGCCATGTGTCTTGGAAAGTTGGAATGGACCTGAAGTTTCTTTAAATCTCTTCACAACACTTCTATCAGCTAGTAAATGGAATGGATTAAGGGGATGGCCATAAAAAAATACAGCAAAAATCAGGAGGCATGGAAATTAACTCCTGTTAAACCATGTATGATAGCAGGGAAAAAAATATGTTCAGGCTTTATTGTCTCTTCTTTGTATCCCTTATGTTCAATGGCTGCTGCACAGCAAAAGACAGCTGCAGGACAGTTTCTCATAAATGAGTAAAGATTGGTCATGAGATTGAACTAATGTTTGAAATGGGAGGCAGGAATGCATTGCTGCTTGGGAATGGGAGGAGAAGTTTTTGATCATTACTTGTTATTTAGCAGAGCTATAAAATAGCTAGGTGGCCTAGATGTGTGGCTCAGCTAAGCCCAGCTCTACAGCATAAAGGCCCGATCCTACAAGGTTTTGTGTGCCCTCAATTTCCACTAAAAGTATTTCAATGGAACAGTCATTTGGCTGTGCTTTCATTATTTATCCACACTAATACAGCCTCCACTAAAGGAGCCCTCCCACCCCCCCCATTCAAATATCTCATAGCTCAGTGATTAGTGCACTTTCCTGAGAAGTGAGAGAGCCCAGTTTGAATCCTTTTTCTCCTATCAGAGAGGAGGAATTGAATGTGGATCTCCCACATCCCTAGGCAGTTGCTCTAACCGCTAGGCTAAAAGTTATAAGGTGGGCACCTCTTCCTCATGGGTTTTGAATGGTACTTGATGTGGTCAGCATGCTCAGAGGTGTTGGTTTGGGTCCCACACACAATGTAGGCAGCTGAACACCAAGATGCTTGCCCCTGGTTCATGAATCTCAGTGAGTCTGGGGTGAGAGAGAGGCATCTGGATGCCTAGAGAGGGAGGTAGTCACATGCTCTGGGGTCTAAAATTTGGTGCCTGTGAAACTTTTACAGTGAAAAGTTAGGCAGCTGTGGCGACGACACAGGAAAGGAAACAGAACGCCTGGTCTGTGGTAGTCAGAGAGCTTCACAAGCCTCCTGCAAAAAGCCTCCCAGGAAAACTTTTCCTGGGGTTTTTATTTCTTTCCTTACTCTGTTTACAACACTTCTAAGTGGTTGAATTCTTGCACATAGAAGAGGCATGCAGTGTACAATTACATAAGGTAGTAAACCCATATCTTGAGCACGTGAAGGCCAGCTGCGAGGGAGACAAACAAATCAGCCAAGAAGTTTCCCAAACACACACACTGGGTTGAAGGCCACTCCTGCCTTGTAGCCATGGAAACAGTGTGCCGTAACCATGGGCTGACAGGTTGGGAGCTATGCATTCCTACATCCCCCCCTGTTTTATTTTATATGCGGTGTTTAAACGGAGCACCCTCGCAGGGTAGCATGCACAATGCCACTAGATTGGGTATACACTAAACAAAGCAGCAAAATAAGACACCAAAAACTAGAACTAAAACCCCATACTATAAAAGGGTTTTCATCCACTCTAAGGGTAGCTATGACTAGATATAATTCCACCAAAAAGGAAAAACATCCTGGCAAATAACTTAAGCATAACATTTCAGCATATCAATTTGCTATTACATGCAATTACTATTATCAGTAAGCTTAAAACAACACATTTCTTTTACTGTCTCACACCCCAGATGTTGCTGGGTGGTTTGCAGACAGGAACAAGGCAGGTACTTAACAGACCTTGCATTTCCGGGGCAACGGTCAGGCAGAAATCAGATTGATTCAATACTTGTGCCAGGTGGACCCAAATGTTAAACTGCAGCCGCTGCTCCATCTGGGGTTCGCCTTGGCAACCAGGGGCCAACAAAAAAACCTCCCAATACACACAAAATAAGGAGTGAGTTAGCATTAAGGCAAGCTAACAATGTCACAAAGTACAATACATTATACTTAACTCTATCTGCAGGCCAGTAATTGCCTGCAGTGGTAGTGAGATTAAAATGCATGTCTTTCCAATCTTGGGGGAGCAAGTGATAACCGTTTGACTCACCTTCCAAGATCCCCTGGAGCTCGCACAGAACCGAGTAGGGGAGAGCCTCCCAGTCCACTATCTGCCCCCCATTTCCATTATCCCGCCAAGAGACGGGAAACGCCTCGAACCCACAGCTGGATTCCTCGCCGGTCAAGAGACTGGCCTCGCGCGCTTGCCGCACCGCCGCGGCGACAGCGCCCCCCCGCCTGACCGGTGGGCAGGGGGGCGCCGCCGTGGGCGGCGGCGCAGGGAGGGTCAGCTGTGGGTAGGAGGGGAGCGGCCCATCACCTGGGGGCAAAAGGGAAACCAGCTTGGGGCTGTCGGGGCCGAACCCCTCCAGCGCCTCCTTACAACGCTGTCAGAGCAGCAGGTGCTGAACTGGGGCACGGGGCTCACTATACAAGGTGATCCCAACCCGTATCCAATCAAGAAGCCGTAACGACCCGCAGTCAGGATACCAGGGGCACTGGCGATCTATTTCCCTTAGAAGGTACTCAATATGAGCGACCGGGACAACGACACATGATCGTTGCCGTATAATCTTTTGTAACTTTCTTGCGTGCTCCTTCTGGGCACTGGAGAGTCCCCCCCCCATACTCACGAATCAGGGGCGGCAAACGGCTGCGGGGGTGCACTCGGCATGTCCAGCCGGTGAGCAGGGGGTTATGACGTCGGGGTCACCAGCTGTGGCGACGACACAGGAAAGGAAACAGAACGCCTGGTCTGTGGTAGTCAGAGAGCTTCACAAGCCTCCTGCAAAAAGCCTCCCAGGAAAACTTTTCCTGGGGTTTTTATTTCTTTCCTTACTCTGTTTACAACACTTCTAAGTGGTTGAATTCTTGCACATAGAAGAGGCATGCAGTGTACAATTACATAAGATAGTAAACCCATATCTTGAGCACGTGAAGGCCAGCTGCGAGGGAGACAAACAAATCAGCCAAGAAGTTTCCCAAACACACACACTGGGTTGAAGGCCACTCCTGCCTTGTAGCCATGGAAACAGTGTGCCGTAACCATGGGCTGACAGGTTGGGAGCTATGCATTCCTACAGGCAGCAAGTGAGTTTAGGTGCCTGCAGCTAAGCAGGGTTGCATGCCACGCAGTGGTGCCATGTTGGGGAGAAAGGCACCTAACTCTGGAGTTCAGGCACCGAAATTGTTCCGTGGCTCGCACTCACGACTGGGAAGGGAGCAGCGGAGGAAATGTTAAGCACTGAAGGCCTTAAGGTGGAATTTCTTTACACAAGGAAAAGCAAATACATTAAAGTACCAAGGGCGGCAACAGGCACAGTAAGAATAAACAGTGTGAGGGGGGAGTTAGACAAATACTTCCCTGCTGGTAAACAAACCTAACAGGCAGTGCAACTGTGTCACAGCTCAAAGAAAGGTATGAACCCACCTTGCTCCTTTATCTTCCTCAAAGCTTCCTGTGTAAGTACATGCTGGCAATCTGCAAGCCCCAGGTAGGCAATGAGCTGGCACCCACCCTGACAGGAGGGGTCTAATCTGAGCTGCTGTCTGTTGCTTGTTTCATATCAGAAATACAAACGCTGTTTTTAACCATTTAAACAACCCTGCCCCCACACACAAACCTCTACCAAAAATTCAAAGGTGCCTTTGCAGCTGCACCTCTTGCCTGAATTGTGAGAGGCAGCCCAGAATTCTGAACAAGGCAAAACACTGTGGTTACAGCAGAGTTCAGCTCAGCAGGAGAGAGCTGCAGGCCTGGGCTGCTTTCTGAAAGGATTTGTTCACCTATCAAAATAGTTGGGTTTGTAGCAGCACAAGTAGGGAGCTCCCTAATAGTGTATGGGGTAATGGTGGATCACCCTCCATGGATGGGAGCAGAAGCAGTTATAGGGAGCAATGAATCACAGGCTTAGATGGGACATAGCGTAAAGATGGTAATTTTAGTGGAATGAATCTAATTTTTAAAAGGGCTGCCCTGCTGTGCACCAGCATATCTTTGAAAAAAACATCTAGTTCTGTTCTGTGGTTTGTAGATGGCAGGAGCGCAGATGAGCACAGCAGGTAAACCTTCCCTAATGCAGAGCAGCCTAAGGAGGAGCCCAGAATCTCTTGCCTCTATATGTTAATTTAGCTATTTGGGTTTGCATAGAGTCACTGGGGGCCTAAAAACCCTGCAGCTACTCCTCGATGAATGAGTTCTATAAATGCATTGAGAGCTTCCTCCAGTTTGTAGACATTCGTCAGCTCTCGTACCACATGGCAATGTTCCCCTACTGGAGAAGCTCTCCCAACTTTTCTCTGATGTGTGCAGGAAGCTTGGCTCATTAGCTCTTTTGTGAAACATTAGTTCCTTGCAGAAAACTGCAGAGAGGCTCAGCCAACCCTTGGCCAGTGTTGATTTTGCCAATGGGTTGTTAAGGCCCAATCTGTAATCAACACCAGATATGGTGTCACTTGTGATCTTTACATAATGCGTTGTCTAGCCTCAAACACTCCATTACAACATGCTTGCTGCACAGGAAAAACCTGTCCCATCTTCCCACCGTGGGTAAGTATTGTAGAGTTTAAGCAAGGGTGAGTGTTCAGGGGGGATTGCTGTCTTAGGTAGGGGTCAGTGATACAAGGAGGGGTGAGAACCACTAACCTAGAATGGCCTCCAGGAGTTAGTTTTTAGGACAGGAGCTTAGGGAGAGAGATTCCAGGTCCATGAACATTCAATGACTTTGGTCCATGACTAGGGCACCTCGTTGCTATGTACATGTTTTCTATTTCAGGTTAGTTCAGGACAGACTCCCCCTTAGGGGAGGATTTACCTAGCGTCTTTTCTGTTCTCTCACTTGAAAGGAGAGATTGTCTAATATCTGTGTGAGTATGTGTGTATCCACACACATCCCTTAAGTAATGAAGAGGAAAGAAATACAGAAAGAATACAAGGGTTTAGTTTGTCAGAGTTTGGTTAGCTATCTCTGTAGGAGACACCTGGAGCCATGAGATTGTGTGTGCATCTAGGGAGTGTATTTCAGGTATCCACAGAGATAGGACTGCAAGTGCAGTTCAAAAGATTCTAGATGCACAGTTCAACTTAAACTCAAGCACTTTTGAAGATGAAATAATCTTACTGAATAATGTTCTCTACAAATAATTTACCTGCTTCTCTGCATTCTGAGAGGCTATTCCTGAAACATGTACTGTATTTTTGACACACAAAGTACTGGCTAGCTTCCAGCAAAGTCTTTTCCATGGAATTTTCAGCCCAATTTCTACATCAGAGTCGTTTCCATATGGCTTACTAGAAACTTGTAAGGTTCACCCAATGCAAGTCATCTTGCATCTATCCACATCCTAACCTTGAAGAAAAATCTTGTGTAGAGAAAAGATACCTCATCACCATCCTAATACAACCCTGCCTGCATGTTAATGTCATGCTGCCCAGGCATACAGTTGAAGTTTTCCTAGATTTGCATATGCATGATTCACTTCATTTTGCTAAGATCACTGAACACATGTAGAGCCTGATTCTGCAAATGCTTAAGCATGTGGGTAACTTTGTGCACTGAAGTGAGTGGAACTAATCATGTAACTAAGGTTACTCATGTGTCAAAGTTAACTGGATTGAATCCTTAATCTAATTCTCAGAGAGCCCAGAAAGTAAAAAAAATAAGAGCCCGCTCACTGCCCAGTCTGTTTTATATTACAAAGGCTCACTGACAAATTAAAAGTCACAGTTCGCAAAGAAGTAACTTTTCAAACATTTTACTTGGACATTCATAGCTATTCATCAAATACTTGCTGCTTGTTTTTCTTAGTCAATATTGCCCTCTACTGAGTGAAATTATTAGAACTGTGGCTACTGTAATGTGCTACTTCAATATCCTTTGAGATAAAATCACCCAAAGAAAGAGTGTGTATGACGGGGTGGCACTCACCCCTTGAGTACCTCCTACTGCCTGGGTGAGATACTGCTATCTTTTCCCCACTCCTAAAGGCCTCTATAGGTTGCCAACCTCACTAGGTTGGTCTTCAGT
The DNA here is from genome assembly GCF_002925995.2 of Terrapene triunguis. NCBI lineage: Eukaryota > Metazoa > Chordata > Testudines > Emydidae > Terrapene > Terrapene triunguis. The sequence continues at coordinate 9,301,519 of NW_020664418.1, read as the reverse complement.
GGCTCAGCCCTCCAGCCAAGTCACATACACGAACCCCTTTCAGGATAGCAAAGTGTTCACCAAATTGTCTGTCCCTGCCAGGGTCTTCAGTCCCATCGCTGGCCCCTTTAAATCCAGACCTTTGCTCAGGGTTTAGGGTGCTTTGCCAGTGGGGGAACCTAGGCCCACCCATTACTCCAGGTTCCAGCCCAGAGACCTGTTGACTAATACGTGCTGACTAGCATACATATATATTATGCTGATAATACTATCTGCAATATATGTATTCCAAGCATACAATAATTATACATATTATTAAGGATTAATATAGCAGTTATATAGCACAAATTGGCCTATACCTTTATCATAAGCCTGTTCACTTATCCAAAGTATCCCATAACACCTAGCATTAGAGGAAGTAAATTTAGGCTTAAGTAGAAAGGAAAACTGTCAATATCAGGACATATAATTGTTTCCTCATAGCAACAAAAAGGGTGTTACCTTCACAAACTTATTTATCCTGGTACAGGTCTAGGAGGTGTCTCACACTCCTTACTACCTGAAATGCATGTACCCAGAACAAAGATAAGAGTGGATCATGACCTGGAAGGCATAGGTTCAGAACAAGAGATAAATGGTTGCACCATGGTACCAGAAACAAACGCAGTAAAAAACTAATTAATGGAATCTAGTTTCAGGTGACCTTTTACCGATGTTACAAGAAGGGTATAAAGAGATGGCTTTAGGGATGGAACTTTGGGGAAGCACACCTTCTGCTTAAGGTAAATGTAACATCGCTTCACAGGACTGCTCTTTGGAGACTGCTATCATATAGAATCTTTTTCCTGACTGACACTGGTTATTTGGTCTCTTCTTGAGTATATTTCATAACAAAATAACAAACTAAAGTGTGGTCAAGCAATTGACTATACAAGTGATCAACAGATCCTATCCACAACAGCCACGAATAACCTCCTTTAATTAGTTGCTGCTTTTTTCTCTGGGCCTCTTCCCATTTGGTCCTTTTATCTTCACCCATTACCTTAGGGTTACGGTTTTCAAGTCCTCTCTCTCCCAGGTCCAGTAAATGCAGCCTATTGAGCTCCTGCTTTGGCCAGAGAGGCACACCCTTCTTCACCTCTCTGATCGCAGGCAGGAATTGACCTGCTAAAGCCCTGCAGCTCTTTTTAGCTGAGCCTGCTGGGCTCATTTTAGGCAGGCTGGAGGACCCACTTCACTGCTCTTTTCTTGGGGTGGGGTGAGTAGGACTGCAGGGCCTCCAGCATGGGGCCCCATCACATACCTCCCCCTCCTGAAAGATTTTGGGATTAGGATTCTTCCCAAGAACAAGATCTCCTTCTGTTCGGGAAAAGAAGTGTGCATTCTCATGCTGGGAGCCTGGGCACTGCCTTATTGTAAAGGTGTAAAGTTGTAGTGCCAGATACTACCATGTAATTCATGGGTTAGTATCTTTCATTGCTTGCGTCCATTTCAAGGCGCATGGGCCGTTAGTAGTTTGAACGGGGCTCCGAGGAGGAGATAGTGCAGTGCCGCTACTGCCCAGCATTCCCTTTCTAGGGTGGAGTACTTAGTCTCATGTTGCTGGAGCTTCCTGCTTAAGCAGAAGATTGGATGCTCTGTTCCTTGAAAATTTTGAGACATTACGGCCCCCAAACTTATGATGGAAGCGTCTGTGTATAAAGTAAAAGGTAGCGAAGAATCTCTGCACCAGAGCACAGGTTGCTTCCCCAAAATATCTTTTATTTTTTGAATCACCAAGACAGTCCTATGTCCGCTGTACTGTTTTCGGTACAGACGTCCTGGTAAGATCCATCAATGGTGTGGCTAATTCTGCAAAATGGGGAATAAACAGACAATAATAGCTGACCAGGCCTAAAAAGGCCCACATGTATTTTTTTGTTTGGGGGATGGGAGTTTTTCCCAATGCCTCTGTTTTATCTTGCAGGGGCTGCATTTTCCCATTCCCTACAAGATACCCAAGATATTAAGTCTCCTGCAGGCAAAATTTACATTTCTTATGGGGCGCTGGGGCTTACAGCCTTCTTCAGTAATTGCAGAACCATTGTTGCATGCACTAAGTATGATTGCCAGTCTTCACTGAAGACCCCTACATTGTCTAGATAGGCAGCTGCAGATTGCCTGTGGTGATGAAGTACATGATCCATTAGGCTTTGAAAGGTGGGCAGCACCCTATGCAATCCGAAGGGCATGGTTATAAAATAGAACAGCCATAAAGGGGTGGCAAAGCTGGGAGTCAGCTCTAAGGGGTATTTGCCAGTACCCCTTGGTCAAATTCAACATCATAATATACTTCACTTTTCCAAGCTGATCCACGAGTTCATCAACTTGGGGCACAGGATAAGCATCAAATTGTTAGGCTGCATTCAAGGCCCTGAAATCCACACAGAACCAGGTTGTGCCATCTGGCTTGGGCACCAGTAGCACCAAACTGCACCAAGGACTTTGGGACTCTTCAATGATGCCCAGTTCTAGCGCTCCAGGAACGTCCTGTTCTAGAGCTACTCAGAGTTTCTCTGGAAGTCTGTGGGTCCTATGTTCAGGTTTGGCCCCCAAGGTTTATCTGGATGTGGTGGGTCAGGAGGTGGGTTTGACCCAGTTGAGAGGAGAAGAGATCACCAAAGTATCCCAACAGGTTCCCAGCATGCCATCGCAGTAGTGTAGGGCGGCTCTCTTCTATGGGAATGTCTGCAGGGCCTGTTGGAAGCTGCGCTTCCGGCCTCAAGTCACCTGGCAGGTCTTGGGGTCTATAAATAGGCCCTCCTGTGCTTTCCAAGCCTTTAACTAGTTCACATGGAAAATTTGTTTTTCTTTTTCTTATCCAGGCAACAGATCTCATAGCCCAGGGGTTCTCAGCCTTTTTCTTTCTGAGGCCCCCCAACTAGGGTGACCAGATGAGAGGAAGAAAATATCGGGACACATGGGGGGAGGGGTCAACCGGTGGACAAAAAAAAACAAAAAAAACGAGTACTGCCGGCGGAAAAAAAAAAAAAAAAAATTGCGTCCCGACCGATCTTAGGGGACAAACACCTAAATATCGGGATGGTCCCGATTTTATCGGGAGGTCTGGTCACCCTACCCCCAACACCCTATTAAAACTCCACGGCCCACTGGTGCCACAACAACTGTTTTTCTGCATATAAAAGCCAGGACCAGCGTTAGGGGGTAGCAAGCAGGGCAACTGTATGGGGCCCCATGCCACAGGGGGGCCTGTGAAGCTAAGTTACCCAGGCTTCAGCTTCAGCAGGGCTTGGGGCTCCGGGCTTCAGCCTCATGCGGTGGGGCTTCAGCTTTCTGCCCTGGGCCCCAGCAAGTCGAACGCTGGCCTGGCTTGGTGGACCCCGAAACCTGCTCGCAGCCCCCCAGGAGGCCCCGGACCTCTGGTTAAGAACTGCTGTCATAGTGCACATTCCCCCTTTAGCAAATGATCTCCTAGGATTCCTGCCACTTGGCCAACAGCATATTGTTGGTACTTGTCAACAACACGGTAGTTGGTAGACTGAACAAGTTTGGTAGACCCCTTTATTATAATGGTGGGCCTGGGCTTGTAGAGTCTATTCCAGATTCTCCCTCTTGATAACATGATCTACATTTATAACATCCTCTGGCAAAGAGTTCCACAGGTTGACTGTGTGTTGTGTGAAGAAATACTTCCTTATGTTTGTTTTAAACCTGCTGCCAATTAATTTCATTGAGTGACCCCTGGTTCATGTGTTATGTGAAGGGGGTAAATAACACTTTCTTATTTGCTTTGTCCATACCATTCATGATTTTATAGGCATCTATCATATCCCCCCTGAGACATCTCTTTTCCAAGCTAAACAGTGCCAGTCTTTGTAATCACTCCTCATATGGAAGCTGTTCCATCCCTCTAATCATTTTTATTGCCCTTCTCTGTACTTTTTCCAATTCTAACATATCTTTTCTGAGATAGGGTGACTGGAACTGCATGCAGTATTCAAGGTGTGCACGTACCATGGATTTAAATAGTGGCACTATGATATTTTCTGCTGTCTCTTTCCTAATGGTTCCTAACATTATCTTAGTTTTTTTGACTACTGCTGCACATTGAGTGGATCTTTTCAGAAAAGTATCCACAATGAAGCCAAGATCTCTTTTTTGAGTGGTAACAGCTAATTTAGACCCCATCATTTTGTACATATGTTTGGGATTATGTTTTCCAATATGCATTACTTAGCATTTATCTATGTGTTTCATCTGCCATTTTGTTGCCCAGTCACCCAGTTTTGTGAGATCCCTTGTAACTCTTCACAGTCAGCTTTGGATTTAACTATCTTGAGTAATTCTGTATCACCTGCAAACTTTTTCACCGCACTGTTTACCCCTTTTCCAGCTAATTTATGAATATGTTGAACAGCACTGGTCCCAGTACAGATCCTTGGGGCCACCCGCTATTTACCTTTCTCCATTGTGAAAACTGACCATTTATTCCTACCCTTTGCTTCCTATCTTTTAACCAGTTACTGATCCACTAGAGGACCTTTCCTCTTATCCCATGACAGCTTACTTTGCTTAAAAGCTTTTGGTGAGGGCCCTTCTGAAAGTCCAAGTACACTGGCTCACCCTTGTCTATATTCATTGACCCCCTCAAATAATTCTAATAGATTGGTGAGGCATGATTTCTTCCCCAAAGTATCATGTTCATGTATATGTCTGTTAATGCTGTTCTTTACTATAGTTTCAACCAATTTGCCAGGTACTGAAGTTAGGCTTACCAGTCTGTAATTGCAGGAATTGGCTCTGTAGCCTTTTAAAAAATGGGTGTTCCATTAGCTATCCTCCATTAGCTATAGCTATTTGGTACAGAGGCAGATTTAAGCAGTAGGCTACATACCACAGTAGTGTCCACATGGCAGCTGAGCCCCTTACTGGCAGTCTCAGCAGAGACACCAATAACTGAATGGGCTACAAAGATAAAATCACTCCCACACCATAGGTGGCTGGTCACAAAACAGCTGAAGCAAGCTGGCAGGATGCTTTACCTCTGCCCCTGCTTCACATTTCCTAAATAACTGTTTAATTGTCCTTTGTATGACAATCATAGTTAGGGCCCTACCAAATTCACGGACAATTTTGGTCAATTTCACAGCCACAGGATTTAAAAAATCATAAATTTCATTATTTCAGATATTTAAATCTGAAATTTCATGGTGTTGTAACTGTAGGGGTCCTGACCCAAAAAGGGGTTGGGTGGGAGTCGCAAGGTTATTGTAGGGGGGTCACGGTATTGCCACCCTTACTTCTGTGCTGCCACCTTCAGAGCTGGGCCCTTGGCCCACAGCCACCACTCTCTGGCGACCCAGCTGTGAAGGCAGCAGCACAGAAGTAAGGATGGCATGGCATGGCATTGCCACCTTTACTTCTGCTTTGCTGCTGGGAGGGCACTGCCTTCAGAGCTGGGTGCCTGGCCAACAGCTGCTGCTCGCCGGCCACCCAGCCCTGAAGGTAGCGCAGAAGTAAGGGTGGCAATACTGTGACCCCCTACAATAACCTTGCGATCCCCCCCCCCACAGCCCCCTTTTGGGTCAGGACCCCCAGTTTGAGAAACGCTGGACTCTCCCGTGAAATCTGTATAGTATAGGGTAAAAGCCTATACTATACAGATTTCAGGGGGGAGACCAGATTTCACGGTCCGTGACATGTTTTTCATGGCTGTGAATATGATAGGGCCCTAATCATAGTGTATGAGCACTTTGCAAATAATGAATTAACTCTTGCATCCAAGGAAGTATTATCCCTGTTTTGCAGAATGAGAAACTGACTCAAAGAGAAGCACAGCTCATAGAGTCGGTCAGGAACAGATCCCAGCTCTCTTGGGTCCCAAGCCAATGTTTTAACCACACGCTCATCCCAGTACTGTTATGCTTTGCATCAGCACTAAATTAATACAAGAAAACCAATGCAAAACAGTTTAGATAGATAAAGGAATCACCAGCAGGTCCATTTAGGGCAACTTGCTTTCTTTGAAGTCAACCTGTGGATTTTCTGTTCTTTACTGCCATCTAGTGTGTAAATCTCCTTTTTACATGACACTAAAGCCTCCTTACTTTTCAGGCTTTTCTCAGTAATGAACAAATAATTCAAGCCACTGCAGAGAAACCTATAGTTTTATTAAGAACATTTCTCCTTTAAATCCATCCGTTCATCTAGAAACGTATATGACTCTCGTCATGCTGAGCACCTCCAAGCACTTTCTTCTCTCCTCCCAAGTAGTAGGCCTATGTGGGGAGGGTTGGTTGGTTGCTTTTAAATGACTGATGTTGCTATTGTGGGAAAGCCAAGGCTCTGACTCAGTAAGGTTAGCAGTTGTTAGCAATAACCAATCATTTGGAAGAACAGTTAACATGGGACCGTTGTACAAATCATATTCAGACACATTGGCCTTTCACTCGTCTGCCACAATGTATGCTGCCAGCTGTGCTAATGCTTTAATGTTCAGGAGCTAGACTTAGAGAACAGCCTGTGCCGCCTCTCTCCATTTAATTTGGTGGTGAATGAGGAGTTAGTTCCTGCTTTTAGAAGAGGCTGAAGGCTTCGCAGCAGGAGCCAGGAGCTGGCTGCCCCAGCCTAGCAGGAAAGCCACACTCACTCAAACACTAACACTGGGCCAGAGATGGGCCCAGGGTGCAAGCTCCAGGCCCTGATTGAAAGTTACCCAAAGCCTGAGGGTGTTTGGACCTGAGGGGTTTGGTTCAGGCCCATCTCCACCCTGAACCACTAATAAAAGAAAGCACTGAAAGTGGTGGGCTTTTTATACACCATCTCCTCTTTCAAGCAAGCCCCAGTGCAAACAGCTCAGGGGCGTGGGGGGACTCAGTGAGTGTAGAGGGCAGGGTGGTAAATACACCCAAGGCCCAGCTATACCGAAGTTCACACAATTGCTACTGCCAGGGAACTAGGGAAAAATTACAGGGTCTTCTTTTTGCCAGTGTGGATAGAACCTACTGCATTTGCCTCTGTCTAGTGTCCCCCTTGCAATGAATGGCCCATTGGCTCAGCAAAGGTTGGGGCTGCTCAGCCCTGCTGCTGCAAAGCAGGCCAGGAGCATACCACATGGGGACCTCCAGGCAGGCATTCGACTCACTGGAGCTGTCCTTCCCAGGCCTTCCAAAACCACAACTCAAATGGTTTTAGCTGCAGTTACTTTGCCGAGTGGTTTGCTTTGCTATGGACTGACCCTTTTTCCTTCCCCACAAAGGGTGGTGGGAGGATGGGAGCTACGTTACCCTATGCACACCGCTCTGCAGCCAGGACACAGTGCCAGTGTCCTTGGTTTGTGCAGCGGGAGGAGGGGGGAGGGATGCTATGCTACGTGACCGTTGCCTGTGAGCTCAGCGTAGATCTATGGGGCCACTAAAAAGTTCAGCAGCAAAAGCCTTTGGTCCACAGCTATCGTGATGTAAGCAGAGTCTGAATGAGTTCTCCCTTGACATCTAGTGGTGAGCTGTGGAAAAGACTTCAGGAGCTGATCTCGTTTGCATGGACACACCCACCCTGCCTAGGCACTCAGCACGATGGGATTGCTTGCCCAAATGATGACTTGTGGCTGGTGTTGGATCCCCAGTCTCCTTGTTATTGGGGCAGGAGTAATAAAGGGTTGTTATCCTTGTTGTATGAACCGAGGGCAGCAGAACTGTACCTGACATACTCCGATGGAGGGACTCATCCTCAACTGAATGGTACTCGCTAGGCAGGGGACATGGTTTCCAAAGCCCAATGAGTTAAGAAAGGGTAGGGACAAATATTTGTATCTGGTGGTGTAAGCACTGTTTAACCCTGCTTTGCTCCATAGTATATTAAGAGAGTTAATTTAGACTCAATTGAATCACGTAGAGATAAAATCGGTAATACCTATGTCTAAGTATTACATCTACTTTGGGACAGTGTCTCTATTGCAGAAGAGTGCCCTGTATGTACTAGCAGTGGGGCTCCCCCCCTAACAGCCAAAGTCAATGAGCACTGTGTTAAGTGGAGGGCCCTGAAGATATCTTGGTGAGTGGGCTAGTCGCCAGCAGTGTGGCTGCTGAAGAGGTAGGGCAGGCGGCCACTGGGGTATCTGGTGGAGAGATATGGCTGGTGGGGAGGCACGGGCAGCAGGGTGGATGGCAGAGAGGTGTGGCAGCAGGGCAGCTGGCAGAGGAGGCCAGAACAGAACCCCACAGAGGTGCAGCAATTGGCTGTTGGGGCAATGAGTGAGTGCCTGAGCAGCAGAGTATGTAAGGTGACTCCTTACTTCCCCCACCCCCTTCCACACAGGGTGGGAGGTGAACTCTGCGGATGAACCTCTGAACTCTTGGGCTGCACTGGCCATCGACAGCAACTGTGAGTGGGGTGCAAAGAAGGGACGGGCACATTAGAGGGACTTTTGGGTTGCTGGACTTAAGACCAAGAGGGGAAAAGGACACTGTCCAACTTACTTGAGAGGGTGGGTCTTTTGCTCATGGTTTATGTTTATGAACCCTAGCTGTGGTGTTTTCCCAAATAATGCTGATTTACTTCCCTCCTTTTATTAAAAGTTTTTGCTACACTCAGTCTCTGTGCTTGCGAGAGGGGAAGTATTGCCTCTTAGAGGCGCCCATGGGGGTGGTGTGTAATTGTCCAGGTCACTGGGTGGGGACTTGAGCCAGTTTTGTGTTGTGTTATTGAAAAGGAACCGCTAGATACTGAACCCAGCCCTTGTTGCTGCTGGCTCCACCTGGCAGAAGGATTACAGTTACACTCCCCAGAGTAAGTGCCCCATTGAGAGGAATGGGAGGGTATGTGGAGTGGGGAAATGGATGTTCTCAGTGAATGGGAGGGGCAGCGGAATAGGAGAGGAAGTGAGGGGAGCTACTGAGACTCCACGGGAGCTGGCTCAAGGGGCATCCCTGGCTAGGCCTATTGCCAGTCCTATGGCAATGCATCAGTGGCTGGCGCCCTATGAGCTGGCGCCCCTGCCTCATGCTGGTGGCTGGCACATGTGCTCCTGCCCCTTCTGCAGGTGGGTGTCTCCTGGTGGCTGGAAGGCAGGCCCAGCTGCCGGTGAGTCACATGAACAGCATCCTGCCCTTGGCTGCCTGGGGGCATAGACTGTGCTACCCCCTGCACCCGCGTGGCACACCAGCCCAGATGGCTGCAGCCAGCCATGTGTCAGCTGCTCCAGCCCCTCCTTCAGGGCTAGGGTTACCACCTTTGAAATGCAAAAAAAAAAAAGGCAAACCCCTAGAAGGCAAGCCCACCGCAACCCCAAAACCCAACCACAAGGCAACTCCGCAACCCTCCCCCCCACCCCAACAGCCACATATATTATCTAGAGAGGTAACACCTACAGATAAAATTGATTAACTGGTGTTTGTTTTATCAGCACATTTTGCCAGCCAGTCTTTCTAGTTGGTTTCATGGAGCCAGTTGTCATTGAATGTGCAGTTTCTGAATGCGAGCTTTATTTTCGGGGGGTGGGTGGGGGGATGTGATGTAGTAGGCTCACTCTCACCATCACCCTGATCTTCCATTATTTACTATGCCTTGCATAGCTCCTCACTCTCATGTGACTCACAACTCGCACCAGTTTTGATCCGTTATCGCTTAAACTGTGAAAGTGGGAACACCGCAACGTCTTTAGCTGGACACATTAACATGAGGTGTCCCAGTGTATTGTGACAATAATGCAAATCTTTAGACCCATGTTAAAAAAAACCTGGCAGATTAAATTATTTTTCTGGCAATTGGCAAATCCATTAAAAAAACCTGTCAGGCTGGTCAAATACTGGCCAGGTGGTAACCCTAGCTGGGTTTCCCTCACACAGGGACCCTCTGGGTCCTGCTCTCACCTCCGTACGATACTGTGAGGGTGGAACTACACATCAGCCCCTGGAATAATTGCATGAAGGGGGGTACTAGCCCCTGGTCCATGTGCCCATCGATGTCTGCCCTGAAGAGGACACCAGGCTGCATCAGCTCATGGCCCCAGAGCAGACATTTTTAAAAATTAGCTGCTTTTTCATTTAAGAAATGCCTAGCTCCCGGCCACTACCCATGCAGGGCCCTAACCTGAAAAAGACTGATTGGTAGCTAAGTATCTATTAAGTATCTAAGCCCTGGTCTACACTACAAGTTTAGGTCGACTTTAGCAAGGTTAAATCGAATTAAGCCTGGACACGTCCACACGACGAAGCCCTTTCTTTCGACTTAAAGGGCCCTTTAAACTGGTTTCTTTACTCCACCTCCGACGAGGGGATTAGCGCTAAAATCGGCCTTTGCGGGTCGGATTTGGGGTAGTGTGGATGGAATTCGACGTTATTGGCCTCCAGGAGCTATCCCACAGTGCTTCATTGTGACCGCTCTGGACAGCACTCTCAACTCAGATGCACTGATCTGGTAGACAGGAAAAGCCCCGCGAACTTTTGAATTTCATTTCCTGTTCGCCTAGCGTGGAGAGCACAGGTGATCAGGCAGAGCTCATCAGCACAGGTAACCATGATGGAGTCCCAGGATCGCAAAAGAGCTCCATCATGGACCGAACGGGAGGTACGGGATCTGCTCGCCATATGAGGAGATGAATCAGTGCTAGCTGAACTCCGTAGCAGTAAACGAAATGGCAAAATATTAGAAAAGGTCTCAAAGGCCATGAAGGACAGAAGCCATAACAGGGACGCACAGCAGTGCCGCGTGAAAATTAAGGAGCTAAGGCAAGCCTACCACAAAGCCAGAGAGGCAAACAGAAGGTCTGGGGCAGAGCCGCAAACATGCTGCTTCTACGCGGAGCTGCATGCCATTCTAGGGGGTGCAGCCACCACTACCCCAACCGTGTGCTTTGACTCTGTCAATGGAGAAACACGCAACAGGGAAGTGGGTTCGGGGTACGCGGAAGATGATGATGATGATGAAGACAATGAAGATAGCTCACAGCAAGGAAGCGGAGAAACCGGTTTCCCCAACAGCCAGGATATGTTTATCACCCTGGACCTGGAACCAGTAACCCCCGAACTCACCCAAGGCGTGCTCCCAGACCCTGAGGGCACACAAAGGCCCTCTGGTGAGTGTACCTTTGTAAATATTACACATGGTTTAAAAGCAAGCGTGTTTAATGATTAATTTGCCCTGGCAATCGCGGCCAGTACAGCTACTGGAAAAGTCTGTTAACGTGTATGGGGATGGAGCGGAAATCCTCCAGGGACATCTCCAGAAAGCTCTCTTTCATGTACTCCCAAAGCCTTTGCAAAAGGTTTCTGGGGAGGGCTGCCTTATCCCGTCCACCATGGTAGGACACTTTACCACGCCAGGCCAGTAGCATGTAGTCTGGAATCATTGCATAACAAAGCATGGCAGCGTATGGTCCCAGTGTTTGCTGGTATGCAGACAACATCCATTCCTTATCTCTCTGTTATCCTCAGGAGAGTGATATCATTCACGGTCACCTGGTTGAAATGGGGTGATTTTATTAAGGGGGCATTCAGAGGTGCCCGTTCCTGCTCGGCTGAACAGAAATGTTCCCCGCTGTTAGCTACGCGGTGGGGGGGGGAGGGGTGAAGGGATCATCCCAGAGAATTGGGGGTGGGGGGTGGGGGAGGGGGTAGTTGGGCTTGTGCTGCATGTTAACCTGGAAACCCCAGCCCCTCCTTTTACATTGCAAACCCATTTTAAATGGCCAACCCAACGGGTCCTTGGTATGGGAAATAAGGGCGCTACTGTTTGAGACCATTCCCACATGTTATGAGGGTTAAAAAAGCCAAAAGACTGTGGCTTACCATGGCTGCCTGCAAGCTGAAATCTGTGGCCTGGCACCGCGTGAGTGATCTCTCACACCAAACCGGCAGGCCCTCACTATAAGAGGGAAAATGCGACCTTGTAACGAAAGCACATGTGCTGTGTAATGTGAACAGCAAAATTTAACGTGAAAGAGTGTACCCATTGTTCTGTAAAATGTGTCTTTTTTAACTACCTCTCCCTTGTCCTCCACCAGCTGCAAATGTTTCTCCTTCACAGAGGCTAGCAAAGATTAGAAGGAGAAAACGGCGGACTCGGGATGATATGTTCACGGAGCTCCAGATGTCCTCCCACACTGAAAGAGCACAGCAGAATGCGTGGAGGCAGTCAATGTCAGGCTACAGAAAAGCACAATATGAATGAGAGGAGAGGTGGCGGGCTGAATCGCAGGATGAACAGAGCAAGTGGCGGGCTGAAGATGACAGGTGGCATCAGCTTGCAGACAGAAGGCAAGAGTCGATGCTCCGGCTGCTGGAGCATCAAACTGATATGCTCCAGCGTATGGTTGAGCTGCAGGAAAGGCAGCAGGAGCAGAGACCGCCGCTACAGCCCCTGTGTAACCAACAGCCCTCCTCCCCAAGTCCCATTGCCTCCTCACCCAGACGCCCAAGAACACGGTGCGGGGGCCTCCGGCCACCCAGTCACTCCACCCCAGATGATTGCCCGAGCATCGGAAGGCTGGCCTTCAATATGTGCTAAAGTTTTAAAGTTTTAAACTGCAGTGTGTCCTTTTCCTTCCCTCCTCCCCCACCCCTCTTGGGCTACCTTGGTAATTATCCCCCTAGTTGTGTGATGAATTAATAAAGAATGCATGAATATGAAGTAACAATGACTTTATTGCCTCTGCAAGCGGTGCTCGAAGGGGGGAGGGGAGGGTGGGGTGGTTGGTTTACAGGGAAGTTGAGTGAACCGGGTGGGGGGGGGGCGGAGGGTTCATCAAGGAGAAGCAAACAGAAGTTTCACACCGTAGCCTGGCCAGTCACAAAACTCGTTTTCAAAGCTTCTCTGATGCGCACTGCACCCTGCTGCACTGTTCTAACCGCCCTGGTGTCTGGCTGTGCGTAATCAGCGGCCTGGCAATTTGCTCCAACCTCCCACCCCGCCATAAATGTCTCCCCCTTACTCTCACAGATATTGTGGAGCGCACAGCAAGCAGCAATAACAATGGGGATATTCTTTTCGCTAAGGTCTGAGCGAGTCAGTAAGCTGCGCCAGCGCGCTTTTAAACGCCCAAATGCACATTCCACCACCATTCGGCACTTGCTCAGCCTGTAGTTGAACAGGTCCTGACTCCTGTCCAGGCTGCCTGCGTACGGCTTCATGAGCCACGGCATTAAGGGGTAGGCTGGGTCCCCAAGGATCACGATAGGCATTTCAACATCCCCGACGGTTATTTTTTGGTCCAGGAAGAAAGTCCCTTCCTCCAGCTTTCGAAGCAGACCAGAGTGCCTGAAGACACGAGCATCATGTACCTTTCCCGGCCATCCCATGTTGATGTTGGTGAAACGTCCCTTGTGATCCACCAGGGCTTGCAGCAGCATTGAAAAGTACCCCTTGCGGTTTATGTACTCGGTGGCTTGGTGCTCCGGTGCCTAGATAGGGATATGGGTTCCGTCTATGGCCCCACCACAGTTTGGGAATCTCATTGCAGCAAAGCCATCCACTATGGCCTGCATGTTTCCCAGAGTCACTACCCTTGATATCAGCAGGTCTTTGATTGCCCTGGCAACTTGGATCACAGCAGCCCCCACAGTAGATTTGCCCACTCCAAATTGATTCCCGACTGACCGGTAGCTGTCTGAAGTTGCAAGCTTCCACAGGGCTATCGCCACTCGCTTCTCAACTTTGAGGGCTGCTCTCATCCTGGTATTCTGGCGCTTCAGGGCAGGGGAAAGCAAGTCACAAAGTTCCATGAAAGGGCCCTTACGCATGCGAAAGTTTCGCAGCCACTGGGAATCGTCCCACACCTGCAGCACGATGCGGTCCCACCAGTCTGTGCTTGTTTCCCGGGCCCAGAATCGGCGTTCCACGGCATCAACCTGCCCCAGGAACACCATGATTTCCACATTGCTGGGGCCTGTGCCTTGTGAGAGGTCTAGGTCCATATCAATATCCTCATCACTCTCGTCGCCGAGCTGCAATCGCCTCCTCGGCTGGTCCTGGTTTTGCTTTGGCATGTCCTGGCTCTGCATATACTCCAGGACAATGCGCGTGGTGTTCATAGTGCTCATAATTGCCGCGGTGATCTGAGCGGGCTGCATGATCCCAGTGCTATGGCGTCTGGTCTGAAAAAAGGCACGAAACTGACGGAGGGAGGGAGGGGTGACTGACGACATGGCGTACAGGTACAGGGAATTAAAATCAACAAAGGTGGCTGTGCATCAGGGAGAAACACAAACAACTGTCACACAGAATGGCCCCCCCAAAGATTGAACTCAAAACCCTGGGTTTAGCAGGCCGTTGATTTCACAGAGGGAGGGGGAAGCAAATGAATACATCTGTTTTTTACATCTTAAGCTAGCAGCAGACGGTGCAGCATGACTGATAGCCCTCGGCATCTTCTGGGTGCTTGGCAGAAGATACTGTACTACGACTGCTAGCCATCATCGTCAAGACGGTTCAATAGGACTGCCAGCAGGACTGTCTCCAGGAGACAAAGCATGTCTGCCCAGGTGCCTCTGATTGAACTGGAGTACGACGACGACGGATACCAGTCGTAATACACCATCTACTGCCAAAAGGCAAGGGGCTGCTGCTGTGTAGCAATGCATCCCCACGTCTGCCAGCACCCAGATAGCTGATGAAGGCTACCAGTCATACTGCACCGTCTACTGCCAAAAGGCAATTAGCTGCTGCTGTGTAGCAATGCAGTACCACGTCTGCCGGCACCCAGATGACATATGGTGACGGTGAGCTGAGCTGAGCGGGCTCCATGCTTGCCGTGGTATGTTGTAAGCACAGGTAACCCAGGTAAAAAGGCGCGAATCGATTGTCTGTCGTTGCTCTGACGGAGTGGGACGGGCCTGACGGCATGTACCCAGAACCCCCCACGACACTGTTTTGCATCATCAGGCATTGGGATCTCAACCCAGAATTCCAATGGGTAGTGAAGACTGCGGGAACTGTGGGATAGCTACCCACAGTGCAATGCTCCGGAAGTCGACGCTAGCCTCGGTACTGTGGACGCGGTCCGCCGGCTTCATGCACTTAGAGCATTTTATGTGGGGACACACTATCGACTGTATAAAACCGATATCTATAAAACCGGCTTCTATAAATTCGACCTAATTTCGTAGTGTAGACATACCCTAAGTGGGGTTGAAACGCAGGGCCTACAGGCTGAGGCCTGTAAGATTTTAGCTTAGCCATACTAGGCTTAGAGTTAGGAAATGCTTGACATAAATAAGTGACCAAAGAATGACCCACGATTACAGGAAAAGATGTACCAGTGAATGGTATTGTGAAAAGTTAGCCCATAAGATTAATTTTAGATCACAAAATGCCCTAAAGGTACTAACACGGGCCTTAAGTGCAGGTCACAGGCTGTGCATCAATGCTAATGAGGATATAAGGAACTAGGCACAAGCTATAGAAAACGGGGTACTCCAATATTCTTTGGGAGCACAATACAAATAAGAAAAAAGAGGGTTGACACTTTCACACATAGGTGCAGGGTATGAGGTACAGTCAGTATCACATTATAAAAGTGGGTGCCCAGATTGGGAAAACTGAGTTCCCCATAGGAAAACTCCACCAGGAACCATCCCTCTACTGATGATCAAGCCAGGAGAGCCCCATCAGACCCTAAGACTATCTAGGACAGGGGTGGGCAAATTATGGTCCACGGGCCGCATCCGGCCTGCCTGCCATTTTAATCCAGCACTCAAGCTCCTACGGGGGAGCAAGGTCTGAAGCTTGCCCTGCTCCGGCGCTCCAGCCGGGGAGCAGGGTTGGGGGCTGCTCCGCACAGCTCCCGGAAGCAGCGGCATGTCCCCCCTCTGGCTCCTACACATAGGGGCAGCCAGGGGGCTCCGTTCCACATATTGCCCCTGCCCCAAGTGACGCCCCCACAGCTCTCATTGGCCAGGAACCGCGGCCAATGGGAGCTCCAGGGGTGGCACCAGCGGACAGGGCAGCGTGCAGCAGAGCTGCCTGACCGCGCCTCTGCATAGGAGCCAGAGGGGGGACATGCCGCTGCTTCCAGGAGCTGTTTGAGGTAAGCGCTGCCCGGAGCCTGCACCCCTGAGCCACCCCCCCCGTGCCCCAACCCCCGCTGCACCTTTGATCCCCCGGGTCTCAGCCCAGATCACCCTCCTACACACCAAACCCCTCATCCTCAGCCCCAACCCAGAGCCTGCACCCCCAGCTGGAACCCTCACCCCCCTGTGCCCCAATCCCCTGCCCCAGCCCTGATCCTCCTTCCACCCACCAAACCCCTCGGTCCTAGCCCAGAGCACCCTCCTACACACCAAACTCCTCAGCCCTACCCCAGAGCCTGCACCCCCAGCGGGAGCCCTCACACCCCCCCCCCCCTCCCCCCTCCCCGCCCCCGCCCAGAGCCCCCTCCCGCACCCTGAACTCCTCATTTCTGGCCCCACCCCCAAGCCCGCACCCCCACCCCCCTCCCACATCCCATCCTCAATTTTGTGAGCATTCATGGCCCGCCGTACAATTTCTATACCCAGATGTGACCCTCAGGGCAAACAGTTTGCCCACCCCTGATATAGGAGGATGTGAGTATAACAATCGCTATAATTATGTGTAGGATTTATCTAGGCTTGGATAATCATAACTTTGTTGGTAACTTTAATAAACTTGAAAAAGGATATTAGACATTATTGTTGTGACTGTCTGGTTTTCATGTGATCGTTGAGGCTCTAGATCTGGAACAAGTAGCAGAGGTGACTTTCACTCCACTGAGCTTGAGCCTGTAGCTACTAGAGTCAAACCCACTGTGGTGTAACACACCATTAGTAAATACACTTGAACTAAAATAAAAGGCTACGCCCCACACTGTGGGAGTTCCCATCCTCAACCAGGGCTGGTGCTACCATTTAGGCAAACTAGGCGGTTGCCTAGGGTGCCAAAAAGCGGTGCCCCCATTTTTTTTTTTTTTTTACAGCGAGACAAGTGATCTGGCTTTTCCTGAGCCTCGGGAAGCCTCTGGCAAGGCTGGCTACCCCAGCTCACGTCCAGGCAGCCCACCCCAGCTCACGTCCAGGCAGCCCAAAAGAGAAGGTGGCCCAAGGGGTAGAAAAAGCCAAGAATCAACCACCAGTTGCAGTTCCCAGGTGCTCCAGCCAAGCCCAGGATCGCAGTGTGCTCCAGCCACCCCCTCCTCCATCAGCCCAGGGCTGCAGTGAGGGAGGTACAGTGGCCAGCTACGCTGCCGGCTCTACATCTACTGGGGACACAGCATGGCACTGACTGAGCCAGGACTGGAACTCGGGTGTTCCAGGCCCCTGGCCCCAGCTGTGCTGCCTGTGTCAGTGCTGGGAGCTCATTGTTATCGGCATCACTGTAGCAGCTAGGATTCCAGCCACCAGGGCCGGCTCCAGCATTTCTGCCGCCCCAAGCCAAAAAAAAAAAAAAAAAAGCCGCAATCGGCAGCAGCAGTTCAGCAGCAGGTCCTTCGCTCCTAGAGGGAGTGAGGGACCTACCGCCCCCGAATTGCCGCAGGTGCCGCCCCAAGCACCTGCTTGTTAAGCTGGTGCCTGGAGCCGGCCCTGCCAGGCACGGACCAAGAGACATCAGTCCAGAGAGCACAATCGGGCCTCCAGTAATGAATGGCCAGGACCTCCTGCAGCAGCCTAACCTTGGTTCAGTACTGACACAGAGCAAGAAGGGCCCTACTCACTGAGCCACCATCACCACTCCCTGCAACGGCGGGGTCTTCCTTGAGACTTCCCATCCATACTTTGGCCATGCCCTGCTTGGTTTGTAACATACAAGAGGACAGTATGAGATGATAGGGCAGCTAAACTCAGATTTGCGTCTATATATTTTCCCCTGCTTGGATTCTCTAAGTGCAGAAAGACAGTAACCACTTGTCAGACACTGGCACATTAGAAAATGTTGGTTTTTATTTAAAATATGTTCACAGGCTACAGCAAGACAGCATTCTATTCCCCAGATGTCATCCGCTGGCCAACAGATGTAGTTATACAACTGAGGAGGGGAAAAAAGGACTTGAACCATTCACTGGATCTATATAAATACTTCTGGTTTACAACAAATATAAAAATAGAAGCAGCAAGGCTGGGCTGTGCATGCACTGACTTCAGCTGCCTTCCTGTCATTGATGCATCAGTACTTCAAGTTCCCAGGTGTGGTGTTGCGTCAGCACACACTCCTAGGGCAGGCTGGAGTGAAGAGTAAGGGTAAAAATCGCACCAAGATTGTGTTTGACTCACAAAAATACTGTACAAGTGACCGGACCAGGGACAGATTCCAGCTCCTCAAAACGAGCTTCATGACAGCATCATTAGCTCCGCCCTGGCTACTCCCCTTCCTTTGGTCACAAGGACCACGAATAGCTCCAGCCTTTGTCCCCAGCCTCCCAGGGGGGAGTGTGGTGTGTGTGTGAATGGAATCCTCCCCCATGCTACAGGATTGTGACATCTACTGGGCCATTCCTACCCCGGGTCTTGTCACTGTCACTTCAGCCTGACCACGCTGGCCATGCTAAAGGGCATTTCCTCCATGGCCGAGGTTACAGCCCCTCTGACTGCCTGCTGCTGCACTCATTGACATTAATACTTCAGTGGGAGAGGCCAGTCTCAGGTGATGGAGGCAGGCAAAATGCCTGTTTGAGTGATTTCACTGTGATCTATCTGGGGGCTTACAGAAACCAGGCTGCTCGTCTGCAATGCCTTGCAGCTGCTGGTTAGAGGACGCAACTCAGGGTAAGAAGTGGGTCATGGCAGTTCAGGGACACTCATTTCACTAGTGGATTGAAAACATTCAGCTGCAGCCCTAGCTCTGGGACCCTCCCAGCTCGCAGGATCCTAGAGCCCAGGCTCCAGCATGAGCCTGGACATCTACACCACAATTAAACAACTCCTAAGCCTGAGTCAGCTGGCACAGGGCAGCTGTGGGTTAACTGCAGTGTAGACACACCCTCAGAGACTAACTACTTGAGTGTGCAAGCCAGTCACTAGGAGACAGGGTGTGAACATGCAGCTGCGAGGATGGTCCAAAAGGCCCCAGCAGAGCTCTCTCGTCTCCCAATCACATGGCTCATGGGATGGTCCTGGGAAGTTACTGGCCCACCACTGAGAGCTTTAATAGTTGCTCATCTCTGGGTTATTGCCTTGGGATACATTTCCCTGCTCTTTAAAGATAATAAATACCGTTATAAAACCTTAAAGGATTGTGTGCTCACGTCCCATCTCCCAGAGGATCTGAGCAAACCAGTGACTGGCAACTAGCACTTGGCATTCAGAGGTGTAGTGGAGAGGGCTGTAGGAAGGGATGTAAAAAGAGGAAATAAAGACCTGTTCTCCTGCTGGAGTAGCTCTGGCATCCCAGCTTAGAGCTCTCCATCTTAGTGACAACAACACTGGAGGGGAGAAGGACAAAAAATTGCAGCTAGAAAATGGAACAATAAACTGCAGCTAGAAAAGTAAAATAATGACAACTGAGGACTAAATTGCAGCTAGAAAAGCCTCCAGCCTGGATAATTCAGTCCTAGCCCAGCGTCAAAACTCCCATTCCTGAGCTCGCAGAGAAGCTAGCAAAAGGCCAACTACAAGCTCGTCCAACTGAAGTTAACATTCTAAATCTTGCATAACATGGATTCAGGCTAGGACATAGAAATGAAACTGGCCTAGTGGCACTGATGGGTGATCTCCTGCTGTCAGTGGGCAGAGGCCAGACAGCCATTCTCCTCCTCCTGGGCCTCTCTACAGCGTTTGACATGAATGACTGTGAAATATGCTGTCTGGCCTGAGAGGACAGTAGCCCAGGGTAATGAGTTTGAGTCAAAATGGTTTGAGTCCTTCCTGTACAAACACACCCAAAAAGCAGTGATGGGCAACTGCACCTCTACCACTAGACCCCTCACTTTGGGTTTCCACAAGGATCAATTCCCTCACCGGTCCCTTTTGACATCTACATCCAACTGCTCAGTGAACAGGTCAGATGACATGGACTCAAGTGCCAGCAATATGCCGATGACACACAGCTCTACCCATCCTTCACCACGTATGACCACACGCCTACCACCAAGACAACCCAATGCTTGGATGAGATCAGCTCATGGATGAAGAACAGCTGGTTGATGCTAAACCCGAGCAAAACAGAGGTGATGCTGGAGGGTGGGGGCAAGTATTTTGAAGAGTTTGCAGCCATGGTGGAGTCTCCTTTGGCTGAAGTTCACATCCACAATTGGTCAATTCAGTCCATCGACTTAGGAGTACTCCTGGATTCCTCACTGACAACAAGCTCGCATGTCACAGTGGTTGTGAGTAATGCTTTCCACCACTTCCAGCTGGCTAGGACACACCATCCCATCAGGCTAGGCCTCAGTTATTCACACCTTCGTCACTGTTCAGCTGGCCTGCAGCAATGCGATATACCTGGGCATGAAACCTGCAGTGGTTAGGGAACTCCAAGTACAGAACACTGCAGCACATCTCATCACCACAGCCTGCCACGAGCACCAGTCCTCTACTCTCTACGCTGGCTTCCCCTAGCATTTCCACTCAAGTTCAAGGCTCAGTCCTTATCCTCAAAGCATTCGACAGCCTGTGCCAGGGTATCTAAAAGACCATTTAAGCTCTGGGATGAAGACCTTGTCGACAACTTTGCTCCTCTGTCACAATAGAACAATAAAAAGAGTAAAGCTCATCTGTGCGGGAGACAGACCTTTCTCCACGGGCAGTCTGAGCCTGTGCAATGAACTTCCCCGGCCAGGAACTAAGGGCTACCACAAACCTCACCACTTTCTGCTCGAAGTGCAAGGTGCGTTTCTTTGACCTCCATTCTGCAACCAGTGTATTTATGTAATAAAAATAAGATTAAAATCACCCCTACCAAAACAAGACACTCCCCTGCACGCGCTGCTCCCTCTGGGGTGAGGATAAGAGAACAAACATGGGAGAGATGCATAGTCACATTGCTTAATGCCCAACTGGAAGGTGCCTACAGACTATGGTGAGGAGTGTGGTATAAAAACCTATCTAGGATACTACATTATCAGTGCTTTCAGTGGAAAACAGCTGCAATGGGAGGGGGATCAGGAGAGCTCCCAAATCTTCGGTTACTCCCAAACGCTAGTGCTTAGAAACCTTCTCTGTGCAGTGACGAGTGGATTCCCAGCCCCAGCTAGCTGCGATAGGAACACATGATGGCACCCCTAGTTCTGCGCTGCACTGCCTTCCTCTAACAAAGGCCCTGGGATGAGTGTGCTACTCAAACAGATCCCAAGTCTTCAATAAGCTCGTCATATGGTCCTATTCCTCCAGAAGGGAGTGTTCAAATCCTGCTGCGGGAGCCCTGCTTAGCCCTGGAGCTGATGGCAATGGAGCAGAAGCAGCTGCTGACCTTGCAGCAGCGGTGAGGTTAATGGCAGTTGAATGAGCTCAGCCCAGACACACAGAGGTTAGGCCATGGAGTGTGTCGTTCTTTTTCTGCAAGTCCTGCCACCACCTGCAGAGCCCCCTTCGCAGCTCTGCAAGTGCTGTGCTTTGAAGCAGGAGTCAGCATCACAGTGCTCCTCCCGGGATGGCACCATGCAATACAGCAGACATGGCTACACCCACTGCAGCCCTGTCTCTCTCCCAGGCATCCTGCTGCTGGCAGGAAGCTGCCAGCACTACCACGGCAGCTCAAGAGCTGTGGCTGACACAGTCAATGTGCACCTCTGCCGGCTGCAGGGGTCCTGATGTCAGTGTTTATAGGGGACAGGGTGAAAGCCAGGAGCAGTCCTGACCCAAGCAAATGTGCAAGAGCAGTTTTGATGGCCAATCCGCAGGCAAACAGTTCCAGCGATGGAGGAGCGGAGCGCTATCCGCAAAGCGAGCCCACACCCCACTGCTCGCTGGGACCTCATCCCCAGGAGTGTGGGTTAATGTCACTGGAGGGTTTTTTTTTGTTAAACACTGAAAGAGATTCGTACTCTGAAAAGCTGAGCTGTCATTTGTGCAAGACAGTGAGTCAGACCTCCCACCCCCACCCCCGAAATGATCCCTGGCATAAAGCAGCATTTTCTGGCACTTTGTTGCACTGCGGCCAATCCACACACCCTCCTTGCTAGCTGTGCTCCTCTCCCCTGTGAGATCGGCTGCCAGGGCAGGAAGGGGGGGGGGCAGCATAGGCAGGACGCTGCTCCCTGCAGAGCTCACAGGGGACATGGCACTTCGGTTTAGCAGTGCTTTCAAACACAATCAACCCAAAGAGCGGATGCCTGATGCACACACACACTGGAGAAGAGGGGATTGGTGAGTAACAGGCAGCCACCTTGCTGGCAACACGGCCACTCTCCAGCAGCCTACTCAGAACTGCTGGGCACATCCCTTCTGGAATGACTCACTGAGGGAATCACGGGCATCCTGATGCCAGAGTTATACGAGCTGCTTGCTGGTGTGAGGGGAGTGCTGCGTCCTGATGCCGCTTGCACCATATTGTGTCTGTCTCCCACCTTTCGCTCCATGTGATCCCAAAGCGCTTCACACACGCGAGCGATGCAGAGACAGCTTTATTCAGCATGAGGGGAATGGGGGGCTGATCCAAAGCCCGCTGGAGTCAATGCGAGTCTTTCCATTGACTTTGGATCAGGGTCCTAAAGTGCATGGTTACAGTGGCTGTACGAGAGGTGCTTCTAGAACGCTAAGCAGGCCGGACTCCTAATATGCATCAGCCCAGCCAGGCTTTTGAATATTTATGAGCTCAGCCTCTTCCAGCATTGCACTCATGCCTCCCATCCCATCCCCCACAGCTCCATTGTCCCCCATGTACAGCAGGGTTTCTGCTCAGTCCCTGCACTCCCCAGCGTCAGGCCACAGAGCACTGGAAGTTTCATTTAGATATTGACGACACAGAGCTTCTGAGGGAACACAGACACAGCTATTCCTCCTGCCCTCTCTAAGGTGTTCGCTGGCTCCTGATCGCAGCAGGGCTACATCCTACTACAAACCCACCACCCAAAGGCCAGCTCCAGACCCACCTCTTGACTCTCCTTTGGGGGTGCTCCAATACAGCCCTCTCCTGTGGTTAGAAACTTGGGGTGCTGAGGAGCCCCATGTGGAGAACACAGCATGCCTGGCACTGCCATCAGACAACCGTCACTCCAAGTTTGGACTCAGCACTGCTGGTTCCTGGCCAGTCTCTGTATTTCCCTTAAAGTGCAGACGCCTTTCAAACAGAGCCCTCCTGACTCTTGTTCTAAACTGTCTCTCTGACCTCCTCAAGGAGCCGAATGAGGGGTCTAATTCTAGCCCGTTCATCTCCCCACTGCCAAACTCTACCCAGTGCAAGTCGGCCTTGCTTTGCATCTGCTTGCGGATGAGCGGGCTGCCCTTTCCCTGGATTGCCCAGTGCAGCAGAGTATTATTACAGTATGGCACGTACTCTGCATAGCGCAGGGTGGGGCTGGGCTTTGGGGTTAGCGAACTACGTCATCCCTTTATTTTCACCTCTCTTCTGCCCTGAAGGAATGCTGGCACAGGGACCGTGATACGTTTTGGAAGGGATTTGGGACAGTTAAGCATGATCTATGCTGCGCACACTAGCCTCACAGGGGATGTGAGTTGCACAAGAATCCCCACGACTAACAGTCTGCTATTGCCACCTGAAGAACCTGACTTCAGCAGGTATCAGGCCAAGAGGCCTCTAACTCCTGTCTGGCATCTCACTGGAGCTGTAATTTTTACACTGAAAGTTGTTATGACAACTACTGTAACTGAGCTATTGCCTGAGTATGAACACTGGCACCTAAGCGGAGATGCATTTCGGGACCCGGCTAGGCCAAGGCCCAGTGTGGAAGGGTAATGTGGAAACCCCGAAGGGCAAGAGGAAATCCGTCCTGAGTAGAACTAGCTGAGTGTGGGATGTGTGTTCTGGGAGAACAGAACATGCCCCAGCTGTGTCCCCCATCCTGAGCTCCGTAGGGAGGGTCAGTCTCTGCTACCAGGGCTTCTCACTTAACTGAGGTCCACGGTTGTCCTTGAAAAAGAAAACAAAACAGAATTAGGAATAAAAATGGTGGTAACTTGAACACTGAGTCGTCCTAGGAGTGGGCCCAGCAGTGTCACACCAGAAAGGCCCGGTCCCCTGTAGTCTGTTGTGCCACCGTCCGATGGATGCGACGATGGCCCAATGCTGGTGTCATAGTGCTAGAGTCTCCCGCTACCATGGTGATTTGGCTCTGGGCACCGTGTGTCTGGGCCAAAGCCAAGGCCCCTGGAAGAACATGTGGTTTCACTAGCACCAGGCCCTCGCCAATTGAAAAGAAGGGGAGTCCTGCTGGCAGCAGCTCAGGTTATACTGACAGTCTGTCCCTGCTTGAGCAGGAGTCTCTGCTGGTAGAAGAACAACAGTATTTGGTCCTAAGTGTGCTGATCAAGGGCGCAGCAGATTGCATGCTGCTGTGACACCTCCTATGCTCAACAGAAATGATTCCTGGACCATTGAGCTACTAACTGTTCTTACTTGCTCTCAGAATCCGGCTGGAGATGCAGCTCGAGCCGCCGTCCAACGAAGCTGCACCCAAGACTCTGATAAACAGTCAATGCTTGGCAGCGGGTTTTGTACAAACAGATGGCTATCGCTTGGAAGAAGTGGCTGCATGGATGGCCTGCTGGGCTCCAGTCCGATCCCACAGCACGATGGGCCAAGGGAGGGAGGGATGTAGGGTTTTGCCATTGCAAAGGGAGGTGTCACGAGCCAGAAGTAACGCGGAATAAAAGAGTGAGCAATCCTGGATTCAGACTCTCTCGATATTGCAGACACGCTCACCAATAGGACGTCCTGGAGATCTGTACACAAAGTGCTATTTTCCTGTCAAAGTCCATCGTGAGCCACAGCTCTGGGGCGACGGTCACCTGCAAACAGAGACACAGAGGAAGATGAAGGCAAGCAAACCCATACAGGGCCCTGCCTTGACCCCAGGTCCCCCAAGGAACTTATTCCTGGCATTGTGCGGGGGAGGAGTGACAGGGGACAGATCCCATCTCTTAAAAGACCTATCACATCCTGTAGGGGGCAATCCACAGGCACCATTTCCCTGCACTGCAGCAGGTCCCTGTCCAGCACTCTGTCACTGACTCTATGCTGCCACGACGCTGCTCTGGAGTCATGGAAACTACGGGTCAGGTCCTGCTCCTGCTGCAGTCACTGCAGGAGGATCAGACCGTAAGGCAGTCCTGACAGGTCCACTGGAGCAATTAGCAGGGATGTGTTGTAACTGCACTAGAAACGTTCTCCCACAGCCAGGGAGATGCTGAGCCACTAGCGTTGTGCTGAGGGATAAGTGAGGGCAGGCATGACACAGGCACTCGGCGTGACACTATATCCAACCACAATCATGAGCATTACAGGGGGAAAGACCCAACTAGCTCTTACCCATCCAGCATCTCCTGCCAGTGCAAGCCTGACTGCTCTTCAGTGCTTGGTCTCACGTTACCAGGGGAAGCAGCACCAGATACTACTCCTGGGGGAATTCTGCACCACTGCACGTGCGCAGAATTCATGTCCCCCACAGGATTTCTTTGCTTCCCCGCAGAAAAATGACTCTCTGACATAGAAGCAGAGGGAAGCTGCAAGAGCAGTCAAGCACCACTCCTTAGCTGTGCAGGTACATTGTTTCAGACACCCGGAGCAGCCTGTGGAGAGGTAAATCACTGCAGGGCTGGGGACACCCCAGCCAGTGGCTCCTACCCTGAGCTGGGATCAGCGGCTAGTCCTGGCTGGGCTGGAGGCAGGAGAGGATGGGACTTCCTCTTCCCCTGCAAGGAGTGGCTGGGGCTGTGTCTGACCCACCCCCAGAAACCTCCCCCAGCTGCAGGAAGCTCAGCATCCTCCCCTGCTTCCTGCCCCCATCGCTCATCAGCTGCAGGGGGAGGGGTCACTGTACGGGGAACTGCTCCCGCATCCACCCAACCCCCATGCATCTGGATCTCCCATACTCAGACACCACTGCCAAGCCTCACCCCGTACACCCAGAACCCCCCTAGCCCTCCATAGCCCTCCTGAACCCCACCCCACTGAACCTCAATCCCTGCACCGGGGCACCCTGCACCCAGACCCCCTGCCTCAGGACCCCCACCCCTGCACCCAGACCACCCTTCACTGAGCTCCCTGCACTCAAACCCCCACCCTGATAAGACCCACCCTCCTGCACCACCCTGATAAGCCCCACCCTCCTGCACCACCCTGAGCGCCCACATCCAGATCCCCATGCAACTGACCCCCAACTAGCTGTACCCACACCCCCACCCCACCAAGCCACACTCCCCCAGCACCCAGGTCTCCCTGCTGAAACCCCCACACCTAGATTCCTCCGCTGAACCCCTGCAGAGTTCCATTGCCCCTACACCTGGAATCCCCCCAACGAGCCTCTGTGCATCCAGATCCCCTCACACCTAGCGCCCCCCCCCCACTGAGCTGCCTGCACCCAGATTGTCCCACACAGAATTGTCTCACCCCACCCCTGGGTCCCCCCACCCCCCAAACTCAGCCCGTCCACACTTGGATCCTGCCTGGTTGAGCCTGCCCACCCACACCTGGTGTGCCTGGCGCAGAGGGGCAGTGCCCCAGAGTGTTTCTGGGACAGGCCCAGGCCTTGTGCTGTGTCAGGGTTGGGTGCAGCCTCACCACTGACTCCATGTCCTGGGGGTGGGGAGGCTGCAGGGTTATCTCCCACCTCCGTGCAGCCAGTGGCCTGTACTCCCCATTGCCATGCTGGAGCTTTGCATTTATTTATTGACCAATAAAACTTGCAGAATTTTAAAATATTGTGCGCAGAATTTTTAATTTTTTGGCACAGAATGCCCTCAGGAGTAATTAGATATGCTGAATTTGGGTGAGAAGGTTGCTCACATTCGTTTCCTGGCCAATGCTGGGAACAGCACCCAGCCCTGAGGTTGGTGCTAGCCTCAGGCCAATGGCAAGAATACCTCTCACTGGCTCCCTTGGCTGGGAAGCAGCAGGCGCTGCTCCTCAGGACTGTCCCAGTGCCAAAGAACCAGTCTCAGCGACAGCAATGGGACCTTCCCCAGGTCACTTTAAATAAAATCCATTCTGCTGAGTTAAAGTCAGACGTCTTGCTGCACAAACTACAGGTGCACTTGCCACCTTGCAGGGGTCATTTTATTTTTTGCACCTTCCATGTGGAAGGAGCCCAAGCGCATTACAGATGATTCACGGAGAGCACTGTGGAAATGCCACCAGCTTCATGTGGAAGGCAACTGCCACGCTGACGATGCACCAGAGAGGGAGATTGTGGGCATGGGGATATATGGGATGTTGGCAAGACACTACATCTCTTCTGTAACGCGCAACAGGATCTTTACTGTCCACAGCCCATAAGCAGGGACCCTGATTTTATCGTGTAGGCACACCCCTAAAACAAAGTCTGTACAAACATGGCCCTGTGGGCCCCCTATTTGTCACCCGAGGGTCCCAGAGCTGAGCACTCTCCTACCTCCGGTGCCCGCGTGAGAGGTAGTCCCGATTCAGAGAGCAGAGCTGCTGCTCCAGACGGAAGATCCGGAATGCCAGATATGACGAGGACACAACCAGGAGGCAGATCCTGGGAGCAAAGACAGACAGGAGCTGCGTGTTAGGTCTGAAAGCCTTGGAGGCTAAAGCTTTTCCTACAGCAGGGGCTGTGTTTTCCTGGCCAGAGAATATGTGGCCCGAGAGAGGAGGAAGAGACTAAAACCAAGGGGGAGGTTTCTCAATTGGAGACACATTTGTTTATTTAGTTTGTGTCTTTACAGAGCGTCATTCCTTGCAACAGCATGAGATGTACGTTAACAAGATGTATTTGATAAAAATACTGTTATTCAGCAATAGCCAAGAGCCTTTTTGCAACTTGCTGCCTGTTTAAGTTCTATATTTTCTATGTAGTTTTTATAAACACTTCAGTTTTTTTAAACAAAGCCAGACAAATTGCTGCTTCCCATTTTTAATGTAGTTTGTGGTTAGTGACTAAGGGCAAAATTCTACTCCAGCTCTGATGCCCGATGCAGCACGTTACCCATGAGAGCTGGGAGACTAAACTCATGGGCTGCGTGCAGGATATACAGTCAGTGGTCAGAAAGCCAGCACCAGGGCTAGACAGATGCTAGCAATTCCAGTGGGCACAAGGGACCAATTCTCAGTTGTACCAAGATCTCAAGGCCCCTTTCTGGCAGTGGCAATAGGCCTTAAAGTGGCCACAAGATCACTTCTACCAACCATAAGGCCCATTTTACAGTGCCAAAGTGGTTTAAAGGAGCCTCAGTGTAAATGGGAATCAGGCCCATATAGCAGCACCTATGTAACGCAGCACCCAGCCGTTCAGACTCAGAATACAGCCAGGGATGTGATAGAAATTTCTCTTGAAAGATGTCAGTGCAGGTGAAAAGGGGCTGGATGCAGAGCCCCAAAGAACAAAAGTTCTCTAAAGCCACAGAAAAGGCAGTAGCAGTGCAGGCTCTGCCCCCTCACCCCCAGCCCCTGCCCCCTCACCCCCAGCCCCCCGCTGTGTCTCACCCCTGCAGCAAGAGGCTGGAGGAGACTGGACTAATGGGAAGCTAACAGAGCAATCCCCATAAAGTGCACAAATGGTTAACAGTCCAATGTCCCTGGGTGGGCACCTTCCAGCTGGGGAAGCATTAAGATCTGGGTTCCCAGGCCTGGGCCATGGGACAAGCTAGTAAGAGAGCTTTGTACAGATGGCTCAGCACTCGCGAGGGGAGCACAAACACCCTCCACAGTCCAAGCCGTTCCGGGGCAGAGCTTGGCTAATGCAAGCTGAGCAGCCCGTGGATGAGATGAGCGTTTTGGGGGCCCCTCACCTTCTACGGATCTAAATCATTTTCACAATGCAGCCACATGGTCAACCCCTCTCTCATAAGTTTCAGCCCAGTGTGATCGCAGAGTGGTTTAGATAATAAATCCTGAAACAGGCCCTGCTAGCCCAGCTGTGAGGGTGCCAACAGCAGAGGCATTCAACATCCCCACTAGGCTCTGCAGCCACAAGGCTACTTCCAACCTTCTACTGAATTCCTCTGACCATGTGCTTTCTCCTCTCCTCCTCCCCACTTTTACTCCTCTACTCTTTGCAATCAGCAGAGCTGGCTAACGCTGCCACTCCAATCCCGCACTGATGCTAGCCTGACCCTCCAGCGCAACACACTGTGGTGGCAAAGGCGACAGCTTTGAGAATTCCTGCGAGGATCTGCATCCGAACTCGACTTGAGGAGAGTTGGGCTACAGAGCTTTTCAATAGGGGATGCTAGAGAGCAGCAAGGAACAGGGATATGGTTGTGTGCAGTGTGGAACAGAATGCCTGCAATCAGAGGCAGATTAGGGTTTTGTGGGGCCCTGGGCCAGAGCAAGTGGGTGCCTTCCCCCATCCCTTCCGCCTGCAGTCCTGCACCGCCCCTCCTGGTGCTCCTGCCAGGGAGCGGGGTTGGGGCACGGGGGCTTCCCTTGCTCCCCGACAGGAGCACCAGGCAGGTGGGGGAAGCGGGGTGCCCATTTTTCCAGGCCCCATTGGCCCAGTGGCTAATCCACCACTGCCTGCAATTCCTTTCTAACAGTGTAGGAAGCTCTCTCTCTGGTATTCTCTCCCCCTCCACTGCCAACGTGTGTCTGTTGCCGAGAAGGTGGTTCAATCCCAAGCCTTCTCCGCTGCTGGTGCCAACTGTGGTGTGGATCTCTGTCTAGGAACTGGACTGAGCCCACATCATCTCACACAGGCCACTACAGGACTGTCAGGTGGTAACGACTTTCAGTTGCTATTGACTTGGGTGTGACTGGACCAGTGAGCCCTAGGGAAAAGGATCTGCAGCCAATGCACTCGGCTCCCCACTCTGCTCCCACGTAGCTGTCTGTATGCCTGACTGCATGCTTACAGTACGATGAAGATTTTCAAGAGCTGATAATCAGATGGTCTCAGCTCTGCTACATAGTTTGGTTCTTCCTCCAATTCCTCCTCTTCTGTGTTTATTGCACTTTCTGAAACAAAAGCAAAGAGACACCTAAATGAAACTGACAGACTGATGGTTAATCTAGCTTAAGGACCCTATTCAATTCTCTGAACCAGCCTCAAACAGCTATAAAAGCCCTGATATACCAGGCCCTCCTGATCATTCGCTACGACCCTGTCCCTAGGGAAATCCATTTGTAATCCCCCACCCTTTCAATGAGTTTCTCTGCTTCAATTCCATTATACTAAGAACCTGCTCAATATTCACCACATCACCTGAGGGACGCCCAGCACAATTGAACTCTCTCTTAGATTCACAGACTCTAGGACTGGAAGGGACCCCGAGAGGTCATCGAGTCCAGTCCCCTGCTCTCATGGCAGGACCAAATACTGTCTAGACCATCCCTGATAGACATTTATCTAACCTACTCTTAAATATCTCCAGAGATGGAGATTCCACAACCTCCCTAGGCAGTTTAGATACTTACAAAATAAATGCCTTTAATCCTTTGCTGTCCGGTGCAGGCACGAAGGTACCTTCCCAAAGGGCAAGTCCTACTAAGACTCATGGCAGGTAATGGCATGAAGCCATGCACATCAAAGAGAGAAACATCCCTCTCAAAAGCAAGGCTGTTTGGGCACCTTATGTAGATTTCCTGACCCACATTTCAGGACAGGTTGGCCAAACCCTCTCACAGTCAAGAAGAACATGGCTTCTACAGCAAGATCTCCAACAGGGCAATCCAACCAGAGCTAATTACACCCCAGGCTCAGCATTTCTCTTCTTTCATCAGAGCTGGATCTGAGGAATCTGCAAAGAAACCTGCTGGCAGCTTTTTGTGCTCTTTCTGCCTCAGACATGTAATGGGCAAGAGTTGTATTCAAACAGGAATCTCCTCTCCCAAGGACAGTCCACTTCAGCTGTGGTCTTGGCTCGGCCTCCTGATCTAGGGAGAGGTCATGGGGTCCTCTCCCTGTGCGATCCCCAGGGGATACAGCTACAGAACAATGCACAGCAGCCCCACACGCACCTTCGCCGTTAGTGAACGAGAGTTATGTTCCATAGAGCCCACAAAACCACTCTGACCTGCACACACCCTCCCCAGAGCTCCAATGGGAATATTCCTCCATCACATGGCCAGGATTCCCAAAGGGAAATTTCTTCACACAAGAGGCAGCAGATACTATTTCCTCCTTCCTTGGAGGCCAGTGCTCCCATCTGGACACTGTTTTAGTGTCCTCCACCTACAGATGGGCACCAGGGCTACACAGGAGCCAGGGGAACATATTCTCAGTTATGCAGCACCTGGCAGAGGTTTGGCCTAGTGAGCTGTGAGAACTAGGAATGCTGAGTTCTAATCCCAGTGCTGACCCGTATTCGTTGTGTCCCTAACCAAATCACGTCGCTCTTGTGCCTCTATTTCCCCATCTGTAAAATGTTTTCAGTGCAATAAGCCAAACAAACCGTCAAAAGGAGGACAGTGGCCAGAGAAACGTTCCCAAAGGCAAATCACAGGCGCGAATGTAAATACTCTGCCAGAGCTGGCTACTAGCTCTAACCCTCTGTCCCCAGCATCCCTCACCTGATACCAGCGGCTCCTCGGAATTAAAAGAGCTCTCCTTGGTGCTGAGGCTGCTGATGGACGCTCGGTGGATGCACTGGTAGTCTGCATCCGGGAGAGATAGGGAGAGAGATGCTGGGGAAACCTTCCTCCACTTCACTTCTGGGACGATCACCTCCTGTGGAAGACACTGAACATTAGCACCACATTCCTCCACCCCCGCTGCCAGCAGGCATCAGAGAGCGCCTCGGCCTCCAGCATGGGCCATCCAAGCCCTGGAAGCGATTTCTAGGAGAGGATCTAAGCCCAGGATTCTCACTCTGTGAGGCATGTATCTGCTGGGCAGCAGTCTCCAGCCTGTTCTGCACAGCTGCGAGGCCCCCTCAAGGGCCTGTCTGGGCTGCCACTACAAGCCACATTCTCGCTGCTTGGATTGGCAGCCTCAGAGTCACTAGGAGCACAGTACAAATTCTTTATCCAGTGTTGGAGCTGGATTCGTGCCAGATAGAAGAGCACCGTGGTGGGGGCCAGGAGGGCGTCCTTCCCGGAGCAGGCAGGGCTTGGAGAGCAGGTCCATGGCGGAAATACTGGCTGAGATTTTCAGAGCAATCTCATGGTTTAGACAGATCTCCATTAATCTAATGGAAGGAAGGGATCATTCTGATCAGCGGGTCTGACCTGCTGCACAACATAGACCAGCAGGGACACAGCAATGCATAAGAGAAACAGGGTTTTAAAACAACAGTTTAAAGAAGAGCTCTGTGTAGCTCAAAGCCGGTCTGTCTATTTCACCAACAGAAGCTGGTCCAGTAAAAGTTATTGCCTCCCCCACCCTTGTCTCTCTCATATTCTGGGATGACATGGCTACCGTGGCCATTCCAATATCCCAGCGTAGCTCTACAGTTACTAGTGCAATAACCAGGTCACATACAACAGTCACAAGTGCTCACAGCTCAGCCCCACGGCCGCCACGCTGTAGTTTGGCCACAAGTTACTGGGCTTATCTTCTAGCCACGCATCCAATCTTGCTTTAAAAGATTCCCAACTGCTGGAGAATCTGCCACATTCCTGGTAAAGTTGCCCAACAGTTAATTACCCTCCGCATTAAAAATCTCCCCCGCAGCCTCCACAAAGCATAAACAAAAAGTGAATTTAAAAATCTTTCAGCATGTATAATTTGTGGCACTGCTACCACCTCCTCCTATGCGATTTCAAACCTAGCTACACTCCAGCAGACCCGGGCAGAGGCACTTGTTTTATAAATATTTTGACAGATAAATTATATATTGCACAATTTATTTCTGGAGCTCACTATAAAACAGTTCCCAGTCAAACAATGCTAGAGCCTGAACCAGATTTCTTGCTGGGGTTTAAACGCTTTGCCTCTTTCGGATGTCACTCCAGCCTTGCACTACCAAAGTGCAAGCAATCAAATCAGCGCACAGCCCCTTTTCACAACTGCAAACCCTAGGCTGTGCATCTTGCCTGCCAGTTACGTGCAGTGAGTGTGCTCCTTTGAATCCTTCCTTGGTGGATGCACAGCCTTATGTTGGAGCCTATGGAGGCCTCTCTGAGGAACTCAGGTACCGAGATGTCAGGTTGCGTGTACAGCGTTGAATGATGAGCAAGAACCAGAAGTACTGCAGAGGGTCAGCGATCAGACTAATGCGAAGTGTTTTTCTTTGGCTATGTGGCTGCGTTGCTGATCTGTTCGCCTTCTGCTTGGTTTGCTTGCATTAATCCCACAGCTGTAATAGCCTATCAGCGCCTGGAGAGATGGGTCTCCCTTGGCCCCAAGCAGATTTCTGCTATCTGGGGGCTATGGAGGGGACCTGACTAAAACACTTTCAGGTTCTCATGCTCACTAGCCAAGTTAAAAATACTGCTTTTGCTTCCTTAATTCTGGAAGTGGAAATTTAAGAGGACATTCAAATCTCACACTGCTAGAAATCAAGAGAAACTATGCTGACGTCAGAGAGCTTACGCCAGTGATCCGAACCAGACCTTCAAGTCTCTTAAACCTTCCAGATGCTGCAGTCATCAGTCCCCACAGGCCCCATCCTAGCCATCTGCGCAGCGAGGGGTCAGACTAACCCTTTCCTGAAAGATGGGCCGGGATTCCGTCTCTTCCGCCCTCACCTGTATCAACCTCTCTTAGAAGCTGGAGGGTCACAGCTACGTCCCCACTGAATGGGGACACTCCATTGGTCAAACTGAGATTTTCTCCCCAACAGGACCTGAAATTCACACAGCTCTCATTTCCTTTCTTGTCTGTTACTCCTGAGGGCATTCTGCACCAACAAATTAAAAATTCTGCACACAGTATTTTAAAATTCTGCAAATTTTAATTGTAAAATAAATGCGAAGGCTCCAGCGTGGCATTGGAGAGCACAGGCTACAGGCTGCACAGAGGTGGGAGATCACTGTGCAGCTCTCGCCCGGGGACACAGACTCAGTGGTAAGGCTGCACCCGACCCTGACACAGTGCAAGGACCAGGCTTGCCCCAGAAACACCCCAGAGCCCTGCCCCTCCGTGCCAGGTGCACCAGGTGTGGGCAGGCAGGCTCAGCAAGGCAGGATCCAAGTGTGGGGGATTCAGGTGTGATTTCTGTGTGGGCCAATCGGGGTCCGGGCAGCTCAGTGGAGGATCTGGATACACAGAGGCTTGTTGGGGGGTTCTGGGTGCAACAGTAATGGGACTCTGCAGGGGGGTCCAGGTGAAGGTGGCTGGGGCTCAGTAAGGGGGATCTGGGTGTGGGGGGCTCACTGGGGCGGGGGCCAGATACTGGAGGAGTGGGGCTCAGTAAGTGGGGATCCAGGTGCAGCAGGTTGGGGCTCAGTAGGGTGGGGATCTGGGTGTGGGTGGCTCGTCAGGGTGGTGCAGGGGGAGTGGGGCTCGTTGAGGGGGTCTGGGTGCAGGGGGGCGAGGCTCGGCAGGAGGGTCTGGGCATGAAGCAGTCTGGATTCATGGGGGTTGGGCAGATGGAAAACCCTTATGATCGGCTGCCTTCCCCACTGACCTCATCCAGACTGGTCGGAGCTGCTGCAGGAGGCAGGCAGGGCTCTCCCCCACCCCAGGAGCCAACACTGCTGTTCTCACGGGGGTGGGAGGGGACTAAAGCACCCAGCCGCTCAG
Organism: Terrapene triunguis; assembly: GCF_002925995.2. Lineage (NCBI taxonomy): Eukaryota > Metazoa > Chordata > Testudines > Emydidae > Terrapene > Terrapene triunguis. Next base: position 9,266,898 of record NW_020664418.1, on the reverse strand, counting down.
GACGGTTCCTCTCCCCTCCCCTCCCTTGCAGCACAGCCTAGGAAGGTGGGGTGAGGAGCCCTGGGAGCTGCAGGACAAGCACAGGTGGGGGGCAGGACTGATTTGGGGGCAGAATTAATTGCTGGGCAGGTGGACGGGCAGATGTGGGGTGAGGGCTCCTACAGCAGGGGCCAGAATCTCCTTAGTAAATGTGGGAGTGTTGGCAACATTGTCCCTCACACAGTGGAGATGGGCAGGGGGGTGCAAACACCCTCCTCCCCCCCCCCACAATATACTCTTAAAAAAATGCTCATGGGGGGGTCTGACACATGATTTTAACCCCATCTCAAAGCTGCTGGCAGGTCTCTGAGCATCTCTCACACCTCTGGATCTGTAGTTCATGAGAGAGGGATTTGTAAAACCCTAACCTGGGCTGACTTCACCCACACGGCTGCGCGAGCCCTGTTCTCTCCGGTCTCGGCACACAAGGGGGAGCCGAGGGGGCTGGAAAACAGGGAGCAGGGCTGGTGTTGTTTCCAGTTGGCAGCTCTCAGGTGTGGAGGGTGGGGGGGAAGTCTGATCTCCACCCCCCTTGGGTTTGAGGAGCCCCGTGCAGTGGCTGGGAGAGACGAGGAGCCATCTCTGTGCTGAACCATGTAGGGGCCCCAGTGGGTGGGTGGAGCACTGGCAGGATTGGGCCCTTGCTTCGGGGGTGGTGGGGTGGGGGAACAGTGCCTGGTGTATGCTGGCTGGCAGATGGGGAGTTCACACAGCTGCTCCTCGCTGGGAATAAAGTGGCCCCTGTCTAGCCCTGATGTGTAGCAGTTGACAGCCACTCCGAGGCACCACACAGTGGGGTTTGGACACAAGGCGGTTCTGCTGCGCTCTCCCCATCCTGTTCATCAGCTCCCATGAGTGTTTGTGGGGGAGGGGCCAGTGTCTAGGCCTCACTGGGCATGTGTGTGCTGAGCCACAGCAAGCTGCGCTGAGCATAAATCCAACTGCTCTGGGCAACTGGAGGAGAGAGGCAGGGGCCCTGGTGTGTGCCCCAGGCCAGCCCAGCTCCTCACATGCCTCACCCCAGCAGCCAACTGGAAACAACGCAAGCCCTTGTTTTCCAGCCCCCTTGACTCCCTCTTGTGTGCCGAGAGCACAGGGCTCGTGGGTGAAATCAGCCCAGGCTAGGGTTTTACCAATGCCTCTCCCATGCATTATAGATCCAGAGGTGAGAGGGATGCTCACAGCCGTCAGCAGCTCCTCAGACAAGAGGTCTGCTATGTTCCCCTTGACACGGTAGTGAGAAGGGCGAGTAGCAACTGCACCAAGCAGTTAGAGCTACAGACTGATCTGCAGGGAGAGGAACTCATGCGATAGCTTGTCTGTTCCTTCCCCTCCTCCTGAACTGGCCAGGTCACTGGTCAGCTTCCAATAAACAACCAACCCTTGCACTGGTCTGTGTTCTAGGAGGATGAATCAAGTCATTGTCTTCAAACGAGGGGTCTTCTCTGGAGACTCCTCTTCCTACCCCCACCGCTTCATCATCCTTCGCCTCTGGGCTTCTCTTTGCCCTGGAGGTTGGATGGGCTCCTGTTAGACCTTCCTTCCTGGCCCATGGTAGGAGGTGGCTGTCTCGTTAGGTCAGGGAGCAAAAGCCCAGCTCGAAGGATCTACACGAGTTGCAGCTTGGTGCAAAGCACTCACACGTGAGCACTGAGCAACTCCCAGAAACCACGTCCACAATGGCTCGGGGAGAAAGCTGTCAGGATGGATTCCTCATGCTCAGCAGCACTACCCGGGGCCTGAACCCACAGCCAGCTGCTAACAATACAGACCCTGTCCCTAAAACATAACATAGGATATGGTCTCAGGTAAGATGCTGCCAGCTTCTTCAAGCTGGCGCCTTAACCCCCAGCCTCCCTGGAGCTCCACTGGATGTGCTGCTCTACTTCAAATCCCAGGCTTGAAAACAAGGTGGGATTTGTGCTCTGGGAATTCCAGCCTGGGGAGCAAAGCATCTGTGGCACACAAGAAGGTGCATTGCAAATACTAAGCATACAATTGCTCTTACAGCTCCTTGTTGGAGCCAGGTAACTTCACTCGGGCTGTTAAGGGCTTCAGCTACAACAGGACCTTTTAACCAGCAGCAATTCCTATGCTATTACCCATAATCTTGCCTTGTTCACACTCACCATGAACATTATCTATAGGCCAGAACAGCTGTCCCTCGTGGGAGGCCTGACTCCTGGAAGTTCTGAGCACTATATGGTGCATTAGGCAAATGGCTAAAAGATAATAACCAGTTACTTGGCAAAGTAGAAAATAACTGGCCGTGATAAAAGACGATTATCAACACAGTTGTAAAACCAATACAAGAGCTGCAAAAGGAATATTGATCACTGAAAGGGCCTCTGCAGTATGGCATGAGACCACATGACCGGCCACGTAACATAAGGAGAGGTGAGCAGAAATAGCAACAGATTAGGGCAATGTCTGCTCACATGGACGGAGACATTGGCTAGATCACCTCAATGAGCTGCCTCCTTGAGATCCAGGTGAGAAAACCTGCCCCAACGTTGGAACAGCTTTCAAGCCACTGACAAGCGTGCCAGAGCTTCCCTGACACTGTCACAGCCGGCAGCCTGAGCCGCGAGAGCGCACGTCCCCTTTGCTACGTCTACAGGGGCAGGCACGGAAAGGAAACGTACGTGGATCCTGCTCTGAGTGGATGCAGCAGACACAGCTGAGCCAGCTTGGGCCCACCAATCACAGTAGCCAAGGTTCTGGGTTCTCTCATTTCAGGGCACAGAGCCCTCACTGTGGGAGAAAGCTTTTTTTAAAAAGCCCCCAGGAGAGAAGAGTCATCCCATTATTACAACAGGATCCCATTAAGGTGGGGGTCCCAGGGGCTAGAGCACTCAGATGGCCCATAGACAGACATTTACTCTCCCAGTCACTAGAGAGACTTCGCAGCAGGATGGGGAGCTGAAGGGCTTAGGATGGTGCCAGCCTGGGCTCAGCAGATGGGATCCGTTCCCTTTAGCAGTCTGCACAGATTGACTGCTCCCTTCCACGGGGCAGCCGTCCCCGGCGGTGCACACAGAGACAAGTCTGCACTTCGTGAGAGCCTGCAAGAGCTTTACTTCGGAAGCTGCTGTTTGACAGCAGCTGCAGAAAATGAGGATTTCGGAGGACCAGCACATCTCAGCGCTCCCTGCACAACACAGAGGAGCAGAGAGACAGCTTCTCTGGGGCACACGGCTACCATGCGCGCAGCTCCAATGAGGTCACCAGCTTCAGAATCAGGCCATCGCAAGAGAAGTCCAGCGGTCAACAAATCCAACACTTAAAAGCTGTTGTCCTAGCTCCAGTTAACCCCCGCTGGAGACTCACTTTGTCTGCAGTGACTTCCATGGTGACAGCATTGCTAGTGTATGTCAGTCTCTCTCTGATTAAAACAGGTTTCAGAGTAGCAGCAGTGTTAGTCTGTATCCGCAAAACAAACACCTGCACAACCACCAGGTGGTGCACACACCTTATCTGAGTAACTTGTGCTTGTACTGCTGTAGCCCTCAGCTCTCCTAGCCCCAGGTCCTTCCAGCAGTTAATCAACATCAAGAGAATGTAAAACAGATCGGAAGCCCTTTAGTTTTTCTAGAACGCTACTGGGTGCTCTAACACCATCACTCATTCTCTCATTTCCTCACCATGGCTCAGGAGGTGTCTGTATCGAAAACTTGATACGTTTTCAGTGAGATGTGTCTTGACCAGACTGATTTTTTTCAAAACTCAGGAAACATCTTTGACAGTTTCCTACACAAGACACTTGCCATTCAACTAGCTGCCATAGGGATTTCATTCTAGGGGCAGCACAGATACCTGCCCTAAAGGGAGAGCTGGTGGGAAGTTTTGCAACACCATGTTTTTTCCATTGGAAAATGCCAATTAGTGGAAAGGAAATTTCACAGAAAAAGATCAGTTCCAACTAAACTTTCTTTGGGAAGGTTTTTCAGGTCCAGGTGAAAGAGAGAGATCCACCACCCCAGAAGAGAAGGTTACTCACCTTGTGCAGTAACTGAGGTTCTTCGAGATGTGTGTCCCTATGGCTGCTCCACTTCAGATGTTCGTGCACCCCTGCGCTCGGAAGTGCCTGGTTGGATCGCACATGCGTGGTCCCTGCCTCGTGCTGCTGCAGGCAGTTAATCGACGCTGTGTGACCAATCCCCACTCAGTTCCTTCTCTACTGCAGAGACTAATAAGGAAACTCCGAAGTAGAAGGGAGGAGGGAGGGTAGCGGAGCACCCACAGGGACACACATCTCCAAGAATGTCAGTTACTGCACAAGGTGAGTAACCTTCTCTTCTTCTTTGAGCGCTGTCCCTGTGGGTGCTCCACTTTAGGTGACTTCAGAGTAGTGCCCTCCGATGGAAGGAGGGGCTTCGGAGTTGAAGTCGTGACTTCCAATAGTGTAGAGCATCTGAAGGAGGTATCAGACGTTGCCTGTTGCTCTAAGGCATAGTGCTGTCTACAAGTATGGGCTGAGGCCCAGGTAGCAACTCTACAAATGTCCGTGATAGGTACATTGTGCAGGGAAGCAGTGGAGGCTGATAAGGCTCTAGTGGGATGTGAGCGAATCCCCATGAGGGATTGGCAGTCGCACTGATGATAGAGTTTTGTGCCATTATGGATCTACTTGGAAAGTCTTTGTTTAGAGATGGTGCTCCTTTTGGAGCATTCAGTGATGGATAGAAACAGTCTGGGTGATTTATTTTAGTCCTGTCTATGTAAGAAGCCAATGCCCTACGAACATCAAGATTATGAAGTGTGTAATGTGTTCTATCTGTGTGGTCTGAGGGAGGCTTTATCCTCAAAGAAGACCATGTATGGGTGTTCCGCCATGAAAGCCCACAGTTCTGCCACACGTCTGACAGGTGTCATTGCCACAAGAAATGCTACTTTCATAGAACGGTGTAGCAGTGATTATGTAGTCATGGGTTCAAACGGGGAAGAGGTGATGATCCAAAAAACCAGGTTCAGGTCCCATGGTGTAGTAGGCTCACGTAGTTCAGGGTAGGCATTACTGAGTACTCTGAGGAAACATTGGGTCAGTAGATGGGTAAAGACGGGATGGCAATCCACCTTGGGGTGGAATGTTGTGATGGTAGGTAGATGGACTTTTATTGAGTTCATGGATAGGTCTGACCATTTGAGTTCTAATAGGTAACGCAGTATAGAGAGTAATGTCCCTGGGATGGAAGTCATCCGTTTTAGTTGGCACCAGGCCTTAACTCATCTCTCCTTCAGGATGTATGGGCAACAGTTCATTCCTGTTCAACTGCATAACTATATTTTATACCACCTCTGAACAGGTCAGCACAGGTTCTATGAGCCATGGAGGAGCCATGCTCTGAGGTGGAGTTTCTGTGGATGCAGGACACGGCCTGAGTCCTGGGACAGCGGGTGAGACAGAAGTGGGAGTGCGATTCATGGATGCACGGTCATGCTGAGCGGGTAAGGATACCATGGTTTGGCGAGACCATGCTAGTAGAATTACTGTGGCCCATCCAGCCTGATCTTGTGGATCATTTGGTTCAAGAGAGGAATAGGAGGGAAGGCACAGAGAAGGGGAGCGTTCCACTGGAGGAAGAATGCATCGCCTAATGACTGCATGCCGAGACCTGCACCAGAGTGAAAACGAGGGTTTTTGGTATTTTGTGTAGTTGTAAAAAGGTCTACTGTGGGGAATCCCCAGTGTTGAAATACATGCAGGAGTACTGTGTTGTCAAGCTCCCTTTGCAGTCCTGAGAGTATCTGCTGTGGTGGATATTGTGTCTGATGCACCATTGTCAGGGTTTTATGGCTTGCATACAGAGATACTGTGAGTGTGCTCCCCTTTGTCTGTCTATATAATAGATACAAGCTAAGGCTTCAAATAGCCTTGTCCTTGATGAGTGGCAGGAATTGGGAGCAAGCCTTGTGGACAGCTTGAAGTTCCAATAGGTTTATATGTCGAACGGATTCCGCAGGGGACTAGTGGCCCTACATAGAATGTGGGTGCAGGTGTGCGCCGCATCCCAGGAGTGAGGCATTTGTGGTCTAAAAGAAGGGTGCCCCCGTGCATACGTTGGTCGGTTTTGCCCACCAGAGAAGGGGGTCCTTTATTTTGCCTGATATTGTGGGGTGCTTGTTTATGCTGTGCCTGTGTGGAACAAAGCTGATACATAGCCTTCCTTGTAGGCAACGGATGTTTAATCTGGTGTGTCTGACAGCAAATGTTGTGGCTGCCATGTGGACAAGGAGTTGGGGGCAAGTCCTGGCAGATACCTGTGGGCTATTTTGCGCAGTGGGTATGAGGCCGGTGAGAGTGACAGAACGTTGGCTTGGTAGTGAGGCTATGGCCTCGATAGAGTTGAGGTGTGCCCCAATGAAGTCCAGCTCTTGCACTGTTAGAATGGGCTGGTCGGTATTTATTAGGAAACCCAGATTTGTGAAGAGGGTTACCACCTGTTCAGTGGCTTGCAATGCTGTGTGCTGGGTTGACGTTTTTAGCAGGCAGACACTTATAGTGTATAGTGTGACCATCTTGAATCGTTGTGTTTCTGACGAACTTGTTGAATTATTGGAGGTTGATGGTTGGGATGCAGCAACTTGAGAAGTAGATTGTTGTCCCCTTAGGGCCAGTGTCTGCGACCTTGTGAGTCAAATCACTGCTGTTGTTGTGAATACATTGGCCGGCGGTATCGTTGGGATGTAAAGTAATTCCTCTGTTTCCTCTTGGGTTTGGGGTTATAGGTTCCCAAGGATAGGAGAGTTGCTCGTGAGTCCATGAGTGAGTGGAGCGAGTCGTCTGTCTTTTGGCGAATAATTTGGGCTGGCAAGTCTTCCACCGTGGATTGCACCTCTTCGGGGAAGCCAGAAAGATAGAGCCATGAGGCTCTTCTCATTACAATCACCGTTGACACAGATGCTGCAGCCCTGTCCTCAGAATCAAGTGCTGAGAATTGTTCTCCCTTGTCCTTGGCAATAAAATTAAACAATTTGGACATTTTTGTGTAGTTTGTATAGTTGTATTTTGTTAGTAATGTCGCATAGCTGGCTATGCGGAGGTGATGGGTAGCCAAGGTGTAAGCCTATTGCCAAAACTGATCAAGTCTTTTCCAGTCCTTATCATGAGTTGTGTTTCTGGGCTGTTGTTGCATGCCACGTAGCTGGACTGCATCTATCACTAAGAAATTAGGCACTGGATGCAAAGTCTGCGCCCTTTGTTGGTACGCACCTCCTGTCTGACCTCCCGCCAGCTGGAGGGGCAGCCGCAGGGGTCCACGGAATGACCCTTACAGGGTCCATCAGTGCCTCATTCATGTGAAGGGCAATTTTTTTTTTTTTTTTTTTTTTTACACAAAGTGGATGTATGCAAAAAGTCCACTAGCCCATGCGGTATCATGGGGACCTCCTCAAGGGAGATGTCCAGAGTGGGCCACCCTCTCAAATAAGCCATGGAACAGTTTGAAATCATCCCCTATATTAGGGGGAGGAGGCATAAAGGTGTCCTCTATGGACAATGATGGCAAGTGGGTAGGTGATGTCCCCTGCAGGAGCTGGGGTTCTTCCTCCTCTTCCCCTGGTACCACTGAGGGTGCTGGTACAGAAGTTGTGGGGGAATTACTGTGTGCTGGGTCTGGCCGTGGCGGGCAGTCCCCCCTTGTGTGGGGCATATGACCCATGGAGTCCACTATGCCCACTGGGATGGGAGCAGCATAGGGGGTCCCCATACCACTGTAAGTACCCGGGGACAGCATAATATGCCCCAGGAGAGACTCCTGGGTTGACTGACTCCTGATGGATAGGAGCCGGTGGGGGAATAGCTCCCTGTTCTTCCTCATCTTCCTCCTTCAAATAAAGAGAGAGACAGTGAGTGATGTTGGGGATGCAGGGAGACTTGGTGCCGAGGGTGTCATTCTCGTATTGGTACCGCGGATAGGGGGATAGGGGCAGAGCCAAATACCAGAACCCTCTGTCTGAGGAACTGCTGCTGTGCTGGTTTGATTGGCCTCTGTGGCTGTCTCCTTGTCGGTGCCAGGGCTATGGAGGAGAAGGCAGCACTGCTGGCTGTGCCTCTGTGTGTGTTGGGCGCACCTTTGAAGAAGCCGCCTTTTGTAGTGGTGCTGCGGCGCCGTTTGTAGATCGTGGTGCGGAGGCACAAGGTTTTGGTTTCCCCTTACTGCCTGTGTCGGAGCCGGCTCTTGTGGAGTCTCTGGCTCTAGCGGTGCCAGGATTTTCCGCTACTTCGGCTCCCGGTGCTGACAGCACAGCTGGTGCCGGTATTGGAAGCCTGCCTGCGGAATGAACAGACATCGCAGTGCGGAGGCACAGGGTTTCGATTTCCCCTTAGTGCCTGCGTCGGAGCCCGCTCTTGTGGAGTCTCTGGCTCTAGTGGTGCCGGGGTTTTCCCCCACCTCAGCTCCCAGCGCTGACAGCCCAGGCGGTGCTGGCATTGGATGCCTGCCCGCGGAGCGGCTGTAGACAGTGGCATGGGGCTCTGACCTCCCCTCAGTGCCTGCGCTGGAGCCATCCCCTGCAGTCTCTGTCTGCAGAGGTGCCGGAGCTCTCAGCCACCCGAGCTCCCGGCGCTGACAGCACAGATGGTACTATTATTATCCGTGGGACGGCTCTGTTTTGGTTTTTTTTATTCCTGCAGTGGGGAACTCCGATGTGGGGTTGGAGAAAGGACCCCTGTCCGAAGCCGCGGTTGGCGAAGGGGGGTGTCCTGAGCCTCATGCCCCGAGATCCGAGAGACCTCTCCACTCTGTGCTGTTCTGGCCGTGAGCCTGAGGCAATGCAATGTGGCATACATGCTTCGCCCAGGCAGCAAACACACCGACCGTGGCTGTCAGGTCTGCGAGCCCTGGAGGCAAGGTACTGAAAGCCCGGGAAACCGGGCATTCCTGTTGGAGGGCGGGGGCTTTCGCCCTCAAACAGCTGTTTCTGAAGTTCCTGGCCATGAGGTTTTTGGGTTTTTTTTAAGCGAGGAGAAAAGAAAAGGGAAACAAGCTAAGTAGCTGATAACAAGGAAACTAAGTAACTGACTGTAACTAATTAACTACAAAGTAGCGAGGTGCTGCTGATTGCTCCGACTTGTAGCCAAGGGCGGTAGAGAATGAACTGAGTGGGGGTTGGCCACACAGCCTTGGTTAACTGCCTGCAGTAGCACGAGGCAGGGACCACGCATGTGCGACCCAACTGGGCACTGCTACCAAAAGTCTCCGACTATGAGCACAGGAACACCTAAAGTGGAGCACCCACAGGGACAGCACTCGAAGAAGAACAGCCAATAGCATCGTGGTCAGGGGACTGACATCCCAGGGGAGTGCCCTTACCACCGGACTATTGGGTATTATGTGGTGGCTCTCCCTTGCTCTCTCTCTCGCTTGCTCATTTTTTCCATGAAAAATCTGAGAAGCTCCGGTTTTTGTTCCAATGCAGAATGAAGTCAAATTTTGAAGCCACAAAATTTGTCACAAAATGGAATTCTTATTTTCCAGCCAGCCCTACTTAACATTTCTGCCAACATCTTTCCATATATACTTTGTGCTCTCTGGTGTGCTGGGATTTTCATATAGAGTTATTTCCCCTGCAAATACAAATAAAATAATGATAATAATAATAATAATAATAAAAGCTGATCTTTGAGTCTGATCCACTGGTGAATCGGCTGAACAGAAAGTTTAAGATAAGATGTTTTTAATCTACTGGGATTTTTGCTCGTTTAATCATGTTCCCAGCATGTTATGAGTGTTTAGGACTCAGGCAGCTTTATTCAATTTTAAGATCTCAGCTCTAACCAGCAATGAAGAAGCTGTTTGAATGTCAAGCAGATTTTATTTCTATTAACCTGGACTAGACACTTGAACATGAGCCTTCAATTCAGGCATCAACACAAGGTTTTCTAAATGATCCCCTTCACACCCCACGCTCCCCATTAATATCGATTTCTGTCAAGTCATGCTGGATTCTGTCAAAAGATCCTGCAGGCCATGCTAAAAAAATAGAGCCTAACCGTGACCTTCCCTAACAACCAATGTTAAACATGATTTTGGCTGTGGGAGGAGGCAGGCAGAGGAGCTGGTGTCACCACACTCCAGTGCTGCTTTTGGCAGGTTCAAAGCGCATGGGGATTTTATTAAACTTGCTAACACTTCAAACAGATGTTTCACAGCCTGCAGCATTAGTGCTCATATGTTCACTGCAGAGGCATTTTATCAGGGGCATTCTGTGATATTCTATTGTTGTTATTGATTCCTTGTTTGCAAATATGGCTCTTACCAGGGATACGGAATCAGGTTCCTCTGTGAATTCTTTCAAACTCAAACTCTTCTTACTTGAAACCTGGAAGAGAGGGAGGAGCAGACATTACCGACCCATCCCCAGGGGATCTCCACTGGAAGGCACTGAATGGAGCATCCTGACGAGGACACTCCGCTGCCCCTCTCTCCCCCAACAGAAAGTTATAGTAACTCTGGGTTCCAAAGCTGCTGGTGAGCCCGGTAAGAACATCGCCTGTATGCGACCTTGCCACATGCAAATCCTTAGGGGTTGCGGCTCCTGTACATGTGACTTCTGGAAAAGGGTTTCTGACAGTGGGTTATTCCAATGGAGACAGGGTGCTCAGGCTAGACTGGGCTGGAGAAGAGGTGAATGAGGAGTCAGCAGCATGCGAGTGTTTCTTCTAGTTTCCAAGACTGAACAAAACCAACATAACGTAAAGACACTTTGGTGACAGTCTGGGCTTGGGGAGGATGCTAGGAGCGCCGAACTTTGAGTTCCAGCTCTCCAGACCCATGGCCAGACTTTGGGTAAGTCATTTCCCCTCTCTGTGCCTCAGTTTCTCCTCCCTGTAAAACAGGTAACACTGACTGCGGGGGAGAGCAAGAACTCCTGAGGCAAGTTATTGGGTTCCACCTAATTTGGTTGTCAGGATGAATCAGCAGAAGAACTCTGCAAGTCCATGAAAGATCCAAGCTCCTGACAGCCTGTTACATGCCAGAGATACTTTTCTGGATTAAGAATACCTCTGAATTATACCACAGACCCAGATAGCTCAAAATAAAGACATAAGAAATAAGGTGGTTCTTTGGAGGCTTTTTAAACTCAGCACCAGGTTAAGGACTGATGGATTTCTTCTCCTCAGACTTTTTTTTAAAATTTCCCCTAAGATTTAATTTGTACCATGGTTTTTATTCCAAAATTTAAAACCCCTGTAAAGAGAGTGTAAAAAACACAAATACCGGCAGAGCCAGTGTTCTTACATCGAGGTTATAAATAATGCACATGCACACCATTAGAGCAAAGAAATTCCTTGGATTCAGCCTAGTTTATCAGTGACCTAGAAAACAGCAGAAATTCAGGCTCTCTTGTGATGCGACATGTGAATTATGTATCACGGGCCCGATTCTGCTCCCGGTCAAGACAATGGAAACAGTATCAATGCCAGTATTATGACGTTAACCGCCAAGTGGGTTTTCAATATTGTGAGCTGCCACTTGACAAAGACCACCTTCGCCTCCAGGTGTAAACTGAATTAGGGACAGTGAAGGCAATGTACATGTAAGAGGATGGCTTGGACCAGTCAAGCAAATGGAGCATCCATAATTCTCATCCAGGTGGGGTTTGAACCTCTTTCCCTCCCTCCCCCAAAGAAATATAAAAAAAAAAAAATTTAAACTCAACTCCAGAAGTGAGTATGTTTTAAAGTCAAGAAAGTCAAACGAGTGCTTTATAAAATACAGCGCATGACGTGAGAGAGACAAGGTGGGTGTATTGGACCAACTGCCGTTGGTGAGAGAGACAAGCTTTCGAGCTCTTCCTCAGGTCTACTCCAAAGGCTGCGTCTCTCAGCAAGATAGCAATAAAAGAGATCACCTTGTCTCTCTAATATGCTGGGACCAACACGGCTACACCACCACTGTATATAACAATGTATGTCACGGGCAGTTTAACAGTACATGTTAGGATATGTGATTTAACTCCAGTAGCAACACTGCACTACTGTGTGCATGCATGCAGGCGCGCGCACACACACACACACGTAGGAGGCAAATTACATGGACATGTATTTCCTTATATTAAAGCATACAGAACTTTCCATCTTCAAAGCACTTTAATAAATTCTCACTCCCGCCCCCCGGTGCATGATCCCCATTTTACAGGTGGTGAACTGGGCACAGAGAAGTGCAGTCACTTGCCCAAGCTCATGTCAGTGTTAGAAGCAAGAAGGATGGTCTTGTTGCTGAAGTGCAGGACTGACTGCCCAATGCTTCTATTCCCAGGTGCCACAGATTCCCGTATGACCCTTGGGCAAGTCCCTTAAGCTCGCCACACCTCAGCTTCCTCCTCCATAGGATATTGCTGACCAACCTCACTGAAGTGCCGAGGCTGAGTTAAGTCACGTTTCCTGTATTCGTTTATTTCAGGGCGACAGATGGAAAAGCCTTATTGGAACATCCTGCCCACAACTATGATCTGGCTCCCAGCCCTGTACTCAGACGTCATCCCGCTCTCCAGCGGAGTCACTTCAGTGATTGCCCGAGAATGAAACATTCGGTGAGCTCTGTACTGCAGCAGAACGCACAGCACTCAGACAGAGGTTTAAGCATCAGCCATCTGTGTAGGTACTGGCTTAATAGGAGAGGGGATTTGTCTTGCAGTAAGGGTAAGAACAGCTCAGCCGTTCTGCTGCCCGAACTGGGAACGAGAATCTAAACAGCAGGTTTATCCCCAATGGCCTGGACTCATTTATTATGAATGGAAACATTGAAGCATTAGCATTCCCTGCATGGGGCCGATCTAAATTAAGCTAACTGGGGTGGGGGGGTTGATCTAACGGAAGATTCCACCTAGAGGAAGCTAACCTCACCAGCCAGGAACATGTTTTCTCACCCCAGGCCGTATCTAGGCATATTCCGAGTCATGCGAGCATGCTGGAGAACGTTGGGGAGGTTCGAGGAGCTGACTGCTAGCTAGGCATAGACCCAGCCCGATACGATCACTTGCTCCAAGGCGCAGTTGCAGAAAAGCTGCCAGCTCCCCCTCTTCTATTCAGGGAAGGCAGTGCCTGCCTGGCACTGGGACCTGTGCCGTGGGACTGATATCCTGCAAGCCTTTCCAGGCGGAGACAATCTCATGGATTTATGATGGTCCTGATTTCTGAATGCCTGTCATTGGCCGTACTGTCATTTGCCAGCAGAGGGCAATAGTTGAGCCTCCCAGATGTCCCTCCCTTAGGACCTGTCCCTGGGGAGCCTCTCAGCCGAGTATGCTGGCACATGATGCTCCCCAATGGGGTCTGTGGTATCCCCTCTGCTCCCACTGTCCAGCACTTGAGACGGCTCCCCCAGCACTATCAACGCATCTAAGCCCTATGGTTCTGTTGGGGGCGTCCATTGGTTCCTATCAGGCAGCGACAGACCCAGTGCTCCTCTCTCATCACTAATCCAGGCACCATTAGTAACAGGCATTTGAAGCTGGACGAACAAAGTAACAGGGGAAGATGCTCTTGCTCCCATGCCCATTCGAGCTGCTCCTCCACCCCCGGCAGTGGATGTCCAGATCACCCTGCCTGCATACATGGGGCGGGGGAGTAGCAGACCAGTGAACAAACAAAGCTATGCAACTTTGAGATGTGAGGCTGTAACGTTTGATCCGTCAGGCAAACCCTTCAGAGTCTGCTCTGCAGCAGCGTCCAGGACAGCTATTCCCAGGGGGCACACAGGGAAAATACAGAGCCTTCCACCATCCTGGACAGGGGCCACATCACACAACGCATGTGAGCAACAGATACAGTGCTGCCACCGTCCAAGCACAGTGGTTTCAGGGCACGCACTTCAGTCTCGAGCTCCCTCCAACCCGTTGGTGGGAGCTACTGGATTTGTGATGAACTAGAAGGGTACCTGTAGGTGCGTGCAGACTCTCCTCAGCACATCGTACACGCTGTCTCGAGAGATCAAGGACACAAAGATGTACTGAAAACAAACAGAGAGAGAAGCAGCAGTGAGAGGCTATCCCTGTTCAGCACATGACATCGGCCCGGAGGTACAGGCTCCTCTCTCTGCTGGGATGCTCAGAGTTAGAACCAACAGCACATTGGAGTTCTGGCTCCTGTTTCACAGTGTGAGCATTTAAACGCTCACCACCATGCTAAGCGCTCTGTTGAGATGCACAGGAGCAGGTTACAAAGAGCTGATGCTGCAGCCAGCCGTGTGGCAGACTCAGCATAGCATCATGCTGATGGACGTGGGAACATCTCGTTTTGCTAACAGAAGGGCCATCCGCAATGGCATTATGGTTCTGTGCAGGAACACCAGGACTCGGAGTCATCCTACTCCCAGAGGAGAGGCAAAAACTCTCATCCCACTCACACTAGTGGCAGTTTTGTCACTGACTTCAGTGGGAGCAATTAGGCCAACACTGGGTACCTTGAAAAACCTACCTTTCAGGTCACTAACAAAACAAATTTAAGGTTTAAGACTAATAGGACTTTGCTTCTATGTACTGTAGAGTGGCTTTCAGTGAGAACTCAACTCTAATGGGTTCTAGAGAGCATGTTTTCAGCCAGCACTAAAATGCAGCCACCTCTGGGGTGGAATATTGGATTATCAGCGCCAGTACTCACTAATCATGGAATCTGGACTCAAAAGGACCTCGAGAGGTCTTCTAGTCCAGTCCCCTGCACTCATGGCAGGACTAAGTATTATCTAGACCATCCATGACAGGTGTTTGTCTAACCTGCTCTTAAAAATTTCCAATGATGGAGATTCCACAACTTCCCTAGGCAATTTATTCCAGTGTTTAACCACTCTGACAGTTAGGGAGTTTTTCCTTGATGTGATTTAAGCCCATTGCTTCCTGTCCTAACCTCAGAGGTTAAGAAGAACAATTTTTCTCCCTCCTCTTGTAACAACCTTTTATGTGCTTGAAAACTGTTATCGTGTCCCCCCTTCTCTTTTCCAGACTAAACAAACCCAATTTTTTCTATCTTCCCTCATAAGTCATGTTTTCTAGACCTTTAATCATTTTTGATGCTCTTCTCTGGACTCTCTCCAATTTGCCCATATCTTTCCTGAAATGTGGCGTCCAGAACTGGACACAATACTCCAGTTGAGTCCTAATCAGTGCAGAGTAGAACGGAAGAATTACTTCTTGTGTCTTGTTTACAACACTCCTGCTAACACATCCAGAATGATGTTTGCTTTTTTTGCACCAATGTTACACTGTTGACTCATATTTAGCTTGTGATCCACTATGAGCCCCAGATCCCTTTCCAGAGTATTCCTTCCTAGGCAGTCATTTCCCATTTGTAATGTATGCAACTGATTGTTCCTTCCTAAGTGGAGTACTTTGCATTTATCTTTATTGCACTGAATATAAATGTAGGAAAGGAAATGAAGAATGACTATTTCACTTGCAACTGGGGGGGGGGGATGTTAGACAGGTCAGAGCTGGGACTCCAGCCAGGATGCCTGGGCTGGTCTCTCTAACTCAAGGAGAAAAGTGAGATAATTAACTAGTCAGAACCATAAATGCCGGCTTCTAATTTTCCCCAGGGGTGCTCAACCCCTCAGCCCCAGACCCCAACCCCCTCCTGCCCCGCTTCTCCCTGTCCCTGCTCCACCCCCATCCCCATCCACCTCTTTCCCAAGGCCCCTCCCCAGCCCCACCTCTTCCCACCCTCACTCCGCCCACACCCCTTCCCTATCCCGTTCTGTCCCTTTCACTGAGCACACCCCATCCCCACTCCTCCCCCTCCCTCCCAGCGCCTCCTTCATACAGCTGAACAGCTGTTCTGCGGCATGCAGGAGGCACTGGGAGGGAGGGAGAGGAGTTGATCAGCAGAGGCTGCAGGCAGGTGGGAGTGGGGAGTAAGGGGGGAGCTGGCTGCCGGTGGGTGCTATGCACCTGCAAAAAAAATTTCAGCCCTGTAACACCCACAGAGTTGGCACCTATGGTCAGAACAGTCAGAGTCTTGGTGTTGAATTTTTCCCCAAAGGTAGAAGCTCCCGCATCACAAGGCCCCAGTGTTGTGTGGGCCATTGGCAGTACTGAAGCCTCCATAGGAAGAGTTCCATCTACTTCACCATTTCCTACCATCAACAGCAGGATAGAACACGGGCCACCGCTTGTATTCTGCATGGTTACCCTCCAAGTGAGGAGCCCTGTTCCTGTGAGAGAGCAGCGCACGGAAATTTACATGACCCTTTTAGAAAGCAGGGTTCTTGCGAAGTTTGCTCGACTGCATAGCAGAACAGAGCATGGAAGGGGAAAAGCGTTCGGTGCGTGCACATAATCAGTGGGAAAATAAGTAAGTAACAATACCATTTTCCTCCAGAGGGCCCAACTTAAAGTCTTATTCCTCCCACTGTTTAAGATGTCACTACCAAGCTGGAATTTCCCAACAAGGGGCTGTTTTCCATACTGCTTAGCTTTGCTCTCACATTTTAGTGCCAGGAGGAGGGGTGTACAGAAGGCTGGCTGTCTCCAGAAGTTCCTTCAGCTTCATCTGTAGCAAAACTCAGAAGCTTAACACCCACTTCAAAGTGTCTGTTCTATTATAGATGTGTCCTCCTGTGCACTCCCCATCCCTTGCACAAACAGTGACTTGTTTGCTGATTAAGTGGGGATTTCATTTTTTGAAGCACACGAACATTCCAAACCAGGTTTTTGAGGCTCAGCCTCCCCTTCTCTTCAAGCTGCCATTCCCTATGGGATACCATGCCCAGGACAAGAGCATCTGCAGGTTATACCTGATCTGTCATTCAGAAGAGAAGTGGCTGGATTTAAGCAGAAGCATTAGAGAATTCTGCTCACAAGTTCAGATGAACTGGCTGAGAGTGCGGGAAGGTCACATGCCTCTTGATGTAATTGTTTCAGGATGCTGAGTTCACAAGACTAATACACAGGGGCTTGACAGTGTGAAAGGATTCACGACTAGAAGGGCTGGCACACGGAGTTTTTTTTAAAGTTCAGATTCGACAGTTCAGCAGAAGAATCCCCACGGTTCAATGGCTCTCCATCATCCTTGCCAGTCCCCCCACCCCAAAACCAAATTTAAAAACATCAAAAGGTTTCCATTTTTCAATTCAAAACAATTGTTTGGTTTGAATTTTACTTCAATTTGATTTTGAAAAGGTTAAACTTGAAGGCAAAATGTTCTGTTCAGCCCCCAGCATTGTTAACTGTTTGATTCAGCCACCGGACTGAAAGATCAATTATTTGCACAATTCTGCTCTCAAGTTGTGCTGGTTTGGGCCTTTGGAAGCCGTGGGGAAGAGTTGGCTAAAGCAGTGCTGGGGCCTAGGACATGGCGCTTGTCCCTTCAGTTCAGCAGTGTTCCAAAATCCCAGCATGGGGCTTTGGCTGCCAAGGGGCCAGCTGAGAGGAGACATCATACCAAGGGCCTCATCATCTGCGCTCTTTAATATTCCATGGGACCCTTTGCAGAAGGAGCATTAGCTAGATCTGAACAAAACTCACATAACACAAGATGCTGGGCATAAACCTGGATAAGACCCCCCGTTACTCTTGGCCTAATGGGGTTGGCTGGAAGCCAAGAGGAAGGTAGCCAGGTTCAGCTGGGTATCACTTTGTGTTCGTCTCAACCACAAAACATAATTCACAGGCAGGGGAGCGTGTGTGTGTGTGTGTGAACTGAAAGCAAAGATTCTCCCAGCTGTATTGTCTGCCCTCAGACCCTAGCCAAATTCCAATATGCGAATGACATTCTGCCTCCGCACGCATCCCCTGTGGTTCCAGTTGGGGATGCGAGTCTCCTCTTCGTTTCCTGGCCTAAATTGTGTAGTGTTACTGTAAGCAGTTATGGTGCCAAGTATCAGGGGGTAGCCGTGTTAGTCTGGATCCACAAAAATAACGAGGAGTCCAGTGGCACCTTAAAGACTAACAGATTTATTTGGGCATAAGTTTTCGTGGGTAAAAACCCCCACTTCTTTTTACCCACAAAAGCTTATGCCCAAATAAATCTGTTAGTCTTTAAGGTGCCACCGGACTCATTGTTTTTGTAGGCAGTTAAACAGCTGCCATGCCCGACCCCAGAAGTGGCTGCACCAATTAAGGCCCATCCTTCATACCTTACTCACACCAACGCTCATTGCTTTCAATGGGTGTTTTCCCTTAAGTATGAAGTGCATGATTGGGTCCATGTTTGCTAAGCATTTGGGGATGGCCTGGAATGAGAGATGCTACGTACATTTAGGGTTATAATAATAGCTGAGTTGCCAGGTCGTCTCAGCAACGCGACACGGAGCAGCTACCCATGCTCCGTCACATCACAAATGGTAGCTGTGAGATGCAGGGGAGCACCCTAGGGGCCTTCTGTCAGATTAGACTCTCACATGAGAGCACAGCACAGCTGCTGAGTGGAAATAAGACCCCCAATCAGTTACCTTTCTGCTGGCATTGGTGGTGATAGCCAGCCCATTGGGCAGCAGCCGGGCCGTTTTGTGCTTTTTTATCAACTGAACCGAGACCACTGGGATAACCACCTGAAATGTAAAACAAACACCAGGTAAACGCACACGTATTATAGGTGGGGATCCAACAGTGAGGAACGAGAGCCACAGAAAAGCCCACGAGGGAGCTGGCAGTTCTGTGTTCCATGCAGGGACTGGAGACTATGCAGTCAATAAGGCATGGGGCCATGCAGGGTATGTTTATGCTGCAATAAAAGATCTGCGGGGGGGAGGGGGGGGGAAATCTCAGTGCTCAGACCCGCAGTCCACCAGCCTGAGTCAGCCAACCCGGGCTCTGAGACTTGGTGCCGTGGGTATTTCCCTCCCCCCCGCAGTGTAGGCATACCCATGCTGGCCAACGAGGATTAAACATAATATGGAACAGCTGCCTGTTAATGGAGCTCTGTGCACCCAGTGCACTGAATGAGATGGGTGCTTTGGGAAAAGAACAGTATGTGATGGGCAACCTTAATTCTCACATTTCCTAACTTCTGAATGCTTGACTTTGCAACCTTAGTGATGGTTTGTTAACATAGTTGTGTGTGGAATTTCTTTAGAAATACAGTGAGCCAATCTCCATTACATGGATGTCTAATTGCATCCTGTATTTGATAGTAACCTAGGTAACAATCATTGGCTGGGGACATCTTTACATTTACTGAGCAGTATTAAGGATCACCGCACTCCATGTAGTAACCTTGGTTTGAAAAGGTTTTTAGTTTATACATTTTCAATACAATTAACACAAAAAAAGACCATTGTCCAATACCAACAGAGCAGATCTTTGTCTAGGGACCTAGATAAGAGTCCCTGCATTCAAGGGCACAGTTAAAAATAAACCAGGATGTAGTTTCATAGCAGAATAACTTCACTGAAACATGCTCAACTTTGGGAGCTGACTCGCATTCCTTCTATCAGAGATCTGTTTAAATAGGAATATCCGCTGGTATAAATAATTCAGCTGCTCAGCACTGTTTTTAAAGGAAGTCAGTTCTAAAAAAAAAAAATTTAAAAAACCCCCACAAAAAAGCTACCTGTCAGCTACAGCATTAATAGTAAAATGTCAAATTACAACTCAAGCAGAGAGTTGAGAGGAAGATTCAGATCTGTTTCAGAATCCTCTAGGAGCCTTTGATCTTGAGGCACTGACAGTTTGAGCCTCTAAAAATATTTGCGGTGTTGAATTAAAAAAGCAACACAAATAAACAATATTTCTATTAAGAAGGTTACTAGAGGTTACAGAGGTTACTAGATACGTAGATGGCTCCCCCAGCAATGCATGAAAACCCTCACCCCTGCTTATGGCGGGCTGATTTTGGCACTACAGCATTATTTAACAGCTTAGGGCTGGAGGGAAAATGCATCATTGAGGAGAACATCTGGCAATGTAACCCTTCACTGGGCGCTAGAAGTCGCATCTCATCCTGCTAAGCCAGAACCTGGGCCGGGGGAAGGAATGGTCCAGGGGCTCCCGTCTAAGCGCAATAAAATCTCTCTATGAGTATGTGACAGAATGAGGTAAGGGTCCATTAGGCCCACATGGGACAGAGGTCAGTGCTAGGCAGTGACGGGGAAGGGAGATCACTGCCATATGCTGGCGCTGGTGTTTTGGAATCAAATGTCAGGCCTCTGCCGAAGGCGAAGTGCGGTGGAGAGCAGCCGCGTGGCGTTACCTTGATGTCCTTCCCGAAGAGGTTTGCATAGAAGCAGAGCCAGTTGGGGGAGATGTAGAGCCGCCCCTGGATGAGGATGTCTCTCTGGAGCGCACAGGAGCAGACTGTAACACACACAGAGGTAGCATTGGGAGGGGTGGGGAACCCACAGACCTCAGATCCAGCCCCACAGCAAAACCCACAGAGCCCTGTGCGGATGCCATGCCTGGGGATGGGGACTCCAGCAAGTTGCCAGACACCTGCCCTGAGATGCTGCTAGCTACAGTGCCCTGGACATCCAGACAGGGATTTTCTCCCTTCCCCACGTTTTGGGGACATCTGATGTTCATAAAAGCAAGGAACCAATCCCACCGTGCTAAGCACTGTCCCTCACAATTAAAGTGTGTGGCGCGAGGTGGACAAACTCCCAACAGAGCCTAGGCTACGACGATCAAACTCCTCAGCTCCTGACCTCCAGCCAGGACTCGAAGACTGATCTCCAGCATGAAAAAGCTTGTGTGTGAATCCACTACAGTACATTGGGGCCCGGTGGGGTTCTGCATTTGTCTCCTTCCTCAGCCTCTGGTCTCAGCCACTGTCTGGTCATCCGTGGAACGGGGAGGGACGCTGGTCTGACACCAGTGCAGCACCGAGGTTCTGTACAGAAGTCTCTCTACTCCCTCGAGACTGTCTCCACCACTCACCTTTCAAGACACTCTCCTCCGTGGGGATGTCCTTGAACAGCTTGTGGTACTGCGAGTTGTATTTATTTGGTGTCTAGAAATTAAAAAGACAGGTGGTCAGAGAAGCTACCTGGTGACCTGACTGATACACAGACAAGAAACATCCCCGTCTCCCCCTGAATGGGACCCACCCCAGATCCTCCTGCTCCAGAAGCCTGGGGCCCTGCCACTAGAGCTAAAGAAGAATTGCTGTAAGAGTTACAGGGTCTATGACACAGTGGGGCAGTTCCAATTTTAGCCAGTAGAGAGCAATGGTGCACACTTACACTAGCCAGTTCCCTATAATATTTAGTTCATCTAGGAGATGACAGTCTGAACATTCGTGTGTTGAAACAATTTGGGCACTAAGCCAACCAGGAAGCAAATGTTTGGCCCAACACTTTAGCTTCCTCCATTATTAAAGAATATTATTTATTATTTGTATTTCCATAGTGCCTAGGAGACAGACCAGAAGCTCATTGTGCTGGGCGCTGTGCATACACAGAACAAAAAGACGGGCCCTGCCTTAAAGAGCCGACAGTTGTAAGCTTGGTCTACATTGCAAACTTATGTTGGTATAGCTACGTTGCTCTGCCCTGAGGAGTTTACAATCTAAGTAGCGTCTTCACTAAGCACTACAGTGGCTGTATGTGTAGACAAGCCCATGCTAGAGACAAGAACTGGCTACAGAGAGACGGGGAAGTACAAGGATGCAATGAGACAATGGGCAATTAATCTAAGAAAATTAAACCCTTCAGGACATACACTGAGCAATATATTTTTGATGCCTTTTAAAGCATTATGTAACAATGGAAGCAGAATTGAAGAGCATCAACAAAGGCGGAAAGGCGCTGGCCAGATCTCTGGATCACACAGCTGGGCCCATTAGCACCCTGGCACCACATTTATGCAATTCCCAAGTTTAAAATGAAATTATGTGCAAGTAGCTCACTGCTCTCTTAGTAAATCTGGTGCAGAGAGAAAACCTCCAGAGGCTGTACAACAAAGAAGATTTTACTTCTTAGATTAAATCCCTTGAACACCCGAGAAGCAGCCTCTCAGTTTTGTCTGGACTGCATCATACCCATGTGCCAATGTCTGTCAACCGAGCACACTGCTCCACTGCACTGGCAGGGACAGAAATACAGAGCTGGGTGCAGCAAGATCCTGCGGGCACAATAACCCACACACAAGAGGAGTGACACCAGGACGCTACTTAGACTGTTAACTCCACAGGGCAGGGCTTGTCTTTTTGTGTTGGGTTTGTACTGAGCCAAGCATAACGGGGCCATGGTCTATCACTGGGGTCCCTAGCACCACCACAATACAAAGCGACTGCGAAACCATGTGGTAACCCAGGGGACCTTCCTCGAGGCAGATGAGCCATTTGCACAACGCCACCCTCTAGGATTTATTAAGAAGAAATAAACCGAGCCACTCACAAGCGACTCCACCTGCCTGGCTAGGTTCTATAGCTGGCCAATGGGCTCAAAGGCAGCAGAGAGAACCAAGAATCTGCAGAAACACCTGCCCTTCATCCACTGCTAGGAGAACACACCCATCACCACCATCCCATACTGGGCCCTGGCCTACAGCTACACTGACTGACAGCAGTGGTGGAAGGAATCCAGCTGTTGTAGGAGCCACCGCAACCTGCCAGAATGATCTACCCCTGTACATCAGACGTGACATGCGGCAAGAGCCAGATGCACTGTTTGCATCAAGAGATGGTGTCTTCAGCAAGGGTCTAAGCAGGGGTTAAAGTGATAGAATGGGGGGAGCTCCCCCTTCTTTCCCTGGTTAGGTGAGCAGCACTCCCCCATGGGCTCCTTAGCAATGTAATGAAACAACAGCTCCCCCCGACTCCCCGTTTCACTCCACACTGGGACTAATATTCGTTTGTCAAGGCCAGGGGGGAACCCTGCCCTCCCTCAGGCAGCCATGGGCCATCTCCTCCATCAACAGCCCCTGCTGATCTGCACTCGACCAGCGAATGCCCGATTGAAGCAGCAGGTGTAGCACCAGCTGGAATTCCAGCAGAGATGACGCCCTCTGACAGAGCCTGCCACCGCAGAGACAGGCAGTGGAGCCTGAACCAGAGCCGCCCGACCTGGGAACCACCACAAAGTGCCCTTGCAAGGAGCCCTACATGCCCTGGGTTTGGCATATGATCACAGCAACATTGACCCCAGACACAAGGAAAGCTGTCCCTTTAAGAGAGCTGGGGCTCAGCATTACCTGTGCCGAGGTTAGCTCACCTCTCCAGGTGAAGGAAATGACACCAGGACAGGAGCATATGACTAGACACCAGGCCTGCTGGGGAATACAAGGGCAGCCCGAGTTCACTCAGAGAGGCGCTGCTAGTACCAGGGCCGGCGACAACTCTCTACAGCTCCCAGCCAGGCGGCCTGTGAGAGACACCTGCTAGGAGCAGGAAGCCCAGCTAGGAGGGTAGAGAACCTGGGGAGAGGGCTGTCAGCAACTGGAAAGACTTTTGAGCTAGAGGGAGGACTACATGGCTGCTGAAGGACTTGCTGGGCCTGGGGAAGGGGGTTCTGTCTGGTATTCTTTAATAATTAACCACACCCAGAAGGGGAGCAGTATTTTGAAAACACCTAATGTGGTGGCTGGTCTGAAGCGAGATTGGAAGGTAAAATGAGGCGGCAGCAGGGCCCTAAATCAGACTAGGCAAGTCCTGGCTACACACCTCCAGTGTAGTACTACTTGCAATTATGGATAGATTCTGTTTAAAAAACAACAACCCCCCCTCCCCCAAATAAATAAATAAATAAATGCATGGTAGGTCCGTCACAGAAACAAGGAAACCATAGTCCCTGCCTCAGAGAGCTACCATGCCAAGCAAAATGCTTGCTTATTACTGTCATCTTATTATTTTCCTGTATGGTTCCCCCTCAACGGGTAGGAGGTTCCAACAGCATACCTTCCCTGCCTCCTGCCTGTAACCCCTCTAGACACTGATGCATACTCTGAATGCTCTTCAGCTTATTTTTATAAATATTTCTGTCTCCACATAGCCAGCCCAACTGCATCAAGTCTGCAGAGGTCACATTGCTCAGGGGTCTAGGATCACGTAATGAAAACCTCCCGTAATCAAGGCCCTTCTTCTGCTGTTTGTATTTTGTTTAAAATTTCCAAGGAATGTATCAGTGTTCATTGCAAACATTTGAAAAAATGGTGAAAATTGGTGTCAAAAATTAAGGACCTGGTTTTCTGGGCAAATATCAGGGTTAATACGTGGGATGAGAGGACAAAATAAAAGAGCAACCACGAGAGAGAAGTGGGCCCAGAAGCGGGAGAGGTGGAAGGAGCGAAGGCACCAGCTCCTTGTGTTGCCTCCTCCAACACTTCCACTTCTGGGCCTACTCTAGAGGGAAAGATGGCAGCTCAGTTCCCTGTCCTGGCCAGGTCAATGAGCGCCAGCTCTCTTCCAGAGTGGGGAGCCACGTCCAGGCAGTTCTGGCACTTCTTTCTGTAAGGACACAAGCACGGATGTACAGGTCCATGCGAGTGTATCTTTCATTACATTGCCTTACTCTAGCAGACAGCCTTGCATTTACACTCAATCTAACTTATTATTTACATAAAAACACCTCTACCTTAAGTAACACACTGGATTTTATTAATATAATCAGTATTTCCATGGACTTGAGTGGTCCAAAGAACGGAGAAAAACGGGGATGGGGGGAGAAATCGAACAGTAGCTAGAATTTCAGTAAAACACAAAACCAAGTGCAGATGCACGTGGGAATAGAGTCAAAGCTCTCTCAGCAAACTGCCAAATTCCATTCACTCATTCTCAGCCACTATGGAGGTAGCTTCCGGGACTGTCCCATTGTTACTGGAAAGCAGAAGCAGCAAGAAAACCTGTGTGCTTACCAAGGGCTGAGCAAACACAGGCATGCAATTACACTCAGCCAAATAAAGAGCGGCATTTGAGTGGGAAAGCCCATTCAAAACCAGGACTAAGTCCTGATGGAGGCCAAAGGAGAGTTAATTTTTAACAAGATCAGATTTGTTTCAGAATGAGGAATCACCCGTAATTCGTCTTTCTAAAGAGGGATTAAGGTGCAGTGGCACCAGGGAGGGTCACTCTGCAGGCAGGCTCCACCCCCGGCGGTCGGGATCACATACTAAATGCAGCCCTTGGAGTCAGCTGGTGCAACCCTGCCGACTTCAACCACCTGAGACCTGCCCCGCCAGCGCTGAACTTAGCTTAGAGGAGAGGCCCCTTCTTCCACCAGATGAGGGGCTTCCTTCCTCTTCTCTCCTTGTTGTCCTGCCCTGGGCCATGCCTTCCATTACGGGACCCCTTCCCTCTGCTTGCCATGTCCAGCATTCATCCGCCTTTACAAAAGCGAACAGGAAAAGCCACAGCAGTAACTCATGGCCAAGCCTGAGGTTCCATTGAGCACCCAATGTGGACATGACACACACACACCTTCCTGCAGAAAGCTCCTTTCCACATACAGCCCCAGAGGTCAATCACTGCAGCATGTCAGACAACCTGCCAGGAGGCGGCAGACGCACATAATGCATCACCTGTCCCTCCCGTGGCCTTGTCAGCATTCAGCTGCGCACCATCTTTGACAAATAAGGAAGCCCAGGGCCCAGATCACAGACTGCGCTGTACCTGATCTAGACGAGAAAGTGGAGAGAAATTATTTGATTCATATTGTGTTAAAATGGCAATACAGCCTCACCTCAACCAGCAAAGCTTTTGGCCAGAGAATACAGAGAATAATCAACACCAGTGGTTATGAAGCTTGAACAATATACTGATGTGTCATTTTAGGACCTTTTTCCATAAGACTGAACGAAAAGGGAAGAGAAAATGGTGCGATTCCAGGGTTGTGCGTGCCATGCTCCCTGCTCTGTTGGCACAAGGCTGAGATGGGCAGTTTATTACCAAACACATTTGGAGTCAGTCAACCAAAGCTGGAGCTTAAAACACATTTGCTGAGCAATGTGGTGCTCCGAGGACCTCACTTGTCATGTATTATTTAGCAGCACTAAGGAGTCAGCTGTCAAACAAACACTAATCCAGCACCAGCAGTTACAAGGCATCAATGGAAAGACAGCAGCGTTAACCTGCACATGTGTGGCCCAACACTCATCTGCCTTCCCCAGAAGAAAGCTGGCTACCCTGCAGCAGACAAAAGGCAGCTCACAGCCAGAGGATCGCTGCTGTCAGGCCACCCTGCCAGATATCCAGGATAATGAGGAAAGCACCATCAAGGAGTTAACATACTACAACATTCCAATGCTACTTTAGGGCACTTACATCAGCACTGTGCATTTCAGCAGCTTCACTAACAAACTCTAACCATTCTCCACAATGCCCAAATCTGCTATTAGGTAGAGGCTATATAGTGCTGAGTGGGTGTGCCAGGAGAGTTCCCGGCTCAGCCTCCGGCTGCCTCTAAATGTAGCTATCACAAGGTTCCTTCTGCCATGTGGTCTGGCAAGATCTCACGCCATGAAGATTCTGACCTGCAGTAGATAGCAGGGTACGCTTGCCATGAGCTTCTTTCGACTGGGACTGAGGCAAACTGCTAATTAGGGGATCTCTACTTTGGACTAGAGAGGCCATAATGCACCACTGGAGGGGACCTGACCCATTTCTGGCTACAACTTCTGTTCAAAAGCTCTGCTTATATAAGGAGTCCTTTACCTTTAGAGATGCTGGAGAAAGCTTGCATCCCATAGAACCCTGGCTTCACAAATCTCCTACCACATTACACTGTTACAAAACGACTCAACGCTGGCACCTTTCCCTCCACCTCCCTTCTTATCCCTTTACTTCTCCTCCCCAATCTACAGGAAAGGCGAACTGCAGAGCTCACCCTCACTTGCTTTCTTTACCTGCAGTGACTTAACACCCCTGCTTGCTCTCTCACAACTCCACATGCAAACCAGCTGCCTGCCCCTGTTGGCTCAGTCAGCTATTCGTATCACAGCAATGTGTCAGCTGGTATTTCTCCTCTATCAAGCAACATCTTGGTGTCAGTTACATTCACTATACACTGTGGGTTCAGACCAATAAGCAGCTTTTTAAAACTATTCTCTTTAGTATTGAGAAAGATAAGTTCAGCAAGTTATGAGGGATAGGTGGGGAGCCCCCAGGCCCATGTGTTTGACCCCCACAGTGCTATGGGGTGAGCGAGAGCAGGAATCTAGGTTAGCTTGATCTAACAACTCTGCCTCTAAAGCCATGGCTCAAAGTTTATCCACATACTGTGCCAGCGACACACCATCATGTACGTTTTCTAATGGGACAGACTTGACCAAGCAGCAGTCTGAGATGCACTCTCGCCAGATCTCATTGCCCTTTGAGCCAATACAATTATCTCAGATTTAGCGCAATTTTATCACCACTTTATTTAATCAACTGATACTATACAGGCTTAAAACGGAGCACCGGGGAGAGAGGAGTTAACACCCACAGTGCGTCTAAGCTGCAATAAAAGACCTGCGGCACGGCTGGCACAGGTCAGCTGACTCTGGTTTGTGCGGCTCCAGCTGTTGGGCTAAAAATCACAGTGGAGACGTTCAGCCTTGGGCTGGAGTCAGGGCCGGTTCTGGCTTTTTTGCCGCCCCAGGCAAAAAAGCCTCCGGCCGCCCTCCCCCCCCCCGCAGGGGGGGCGGGGAGGGAGGGTGGCCGGAGCCCCGGGGGAGGGCGGCGAGCCCCGGTGGGGGCTCGGCTCTCCCCCCAGCGGCCAGAGCGCAGGGGGCGGCCGGAACCCTGGGAGGAGGGCGGCGAGCCCCGGTGGGGGCTCGGCTCTCCCCCCGGCGGCCAGAGCGCAGGGGGCAGGGCGCCGGGGGGGAGGGCGGCCAGAGCACCGGGGGGAGGGCGGCGAGCCCGGCCGTGGCCCCGCTCTCCCCGGCAGCCGGAGCGCCGCGCCGCCCCCCTCCAGGTGCCGCCCCAAGCACAAGCTTGGTGGGCTGGTGCCTGGAGCCGGCCCTGGCTGGAGTCTGGGCTCTAAAGCCCCTCAAGCGGGGGGAGGGTCTCAAGCTCAAATGTTTACACTTCTATTTTTAGCGGCTGACCCAGGCTCAGAGTTGGTGCAGCGGGTTTTTTATTGCAGTGTAGACATACACCCAGCCATTTAACTATCACAGACCGGGCCTGGAAGAGATTAAAAGACATAAGGAGGAGCTGTGACCAACACTATGGCTTAAAACAAACTTCCTGCTCCCACTGGGATTTCCCCTACATAGGAGTGTATTGCTTCCTCTTCTTGAATATGCAGAGTTAACCTGCTTTGAGTGGCTAAAATGCTTAAAATGAGGCTGAGAGGCCAAAGGTGAACTACCTGTGGTCTCTGAGGCAATATACACAATGCTTCAATGATATCAAAGTGTCAAGGTCTCTTACGAATGTCCACCTTGCTCAATAGGAGTTCTAAGTGCTGTCCAAACGCTGCGGATGTGAATAACTCATATTCTGGAGCGGATTCCCCACCTTGAGCCACAGCACAGGTATAGGGCCTCCATTTGTTTGCATAGTGATGAAGTGCTACTGCAGGTATTTAGACTCATTAAGCCTACAGCAGAGTAGCTCGGGGCATTAGTAAAGATTTGTTTCCCCGTCCTACACAGACAACTGAATTACTGAAATGGCTCTATGTGTACACGTACACACACACACACACACCCAGTACAAGGTAAACGTATAGATCACAAACTAAATATACTGTGACTCCATGCTAACAAGTGAGCATTGTGTCAAAAAGCAGACATCACCGAGAAAGGCAGACAGCTGCATGTGAGCAGGAGACCCTATAATTACAGGGCAGGGGCTACACACAGCCCCTCTGTCCAGAGGCTTTTCCCCTCAGGAGCCAGTCACACTGCTGTTTTGATAGGGATTAGACCCCTATGTTACAGTGTGATGCATATTCCATAGCTAAGAGATGGCCAGCCTAGTGATGCTTTCCATTGTACATTCCCATTGATGCAGAAATGGGTCTCTGACTTTCCGGCTCTCGTGCTCTGTAACACTGCCAATAAACACAGACTGTGCTGCAATGAAACTGAACTGGGTGTCCGGCCGAGTGGAAGCAGATCCCGCACTCTTGGAGAGAGGTCACGTTAATGACAGGGGCTGCAGAGGAAGGTCCACCAGCTCCAGGCACAGAAACGGCTGTGGTCTCTTGGAAGTGGGCCGTGGTGCAATGGGCTATCCCGGGAACAAAGAGGGTTCTGGGATAGACAAGGCTGTCAGTGCACACAGACTAGCTCACAGTCTTGTTGTCAGGCCGTATTCTGCATGCCTTAGAGGAGCAGCCACTTGAATGACCTTCTAGGCCTCTAGTCCTTCCAGAGTAAGGTCAAAGGTTTCATTCTCTCCCTTCCCCATGTGCAGAAATTGGTAGTGGCAGGAAAAGGGACTGGCAGTGGAAATACATAGCCTCCTGGATTTGTAAAGGTGGAAGACATAAGCGGGCAGGGGGAGGGGGGATGAGAAGAGGACATACACCTGGGCCTGCTCATGCCAAGGGAAAGGATACGGCGGGTGCAGCAAAAGAAGTTGTGGAGGGAGGAGATTCCCAACTGGGGCTGAGACTATGGAATCCAGGAGGTGCAGCAGATGGCAGGGTTGGGCCTCAGAGGGGCAGCAGAACCTCTAAAGACAGCATCCCCACCGCGTAGCAGGATTGGCCCCAGACCCTGCTCCCCGTACAGTGCTCGCAGAGCAATCAGCATGCCCAGAGCAGGAGTTCTTGTCCAGTGATCAGCGCTCAGCTTAAGGCACTGCAGAGCCTTAATGCAGAGCCTTGGTGCCTTAAGCTGAGCCCACAGAGGTGCCGTTGCCCAATACTGACCCAGACTGGCAACAAGACAGTAAACACTTATCTTCACATAGCCACCAATCACATGGCAGCCATCAGCTGGGAGGCTGAAGTAACAGTTCAAATGCACCACAGGCAGCGTTTCTCCCCGACTCACCGCTTCTCTGAGACATTTCTTTATTTCTTCATCCTTCAGAGCTTCATTCAGATGCAAACTGCGAGAGAGAGAGATCCTAGTCAAGTGAAAAGCCATCTATTGGACACCCCACCCCTCTCCCCAAAGCAGATACGACAGAGGTATACAACATAATGAATGGTGCCGAGAACGCAGCCTGGGGCGGTTAATAAGAGGCCCCTTGAAATTAAAAGTGAGGAAGTACCTAAGCAATAGGAGCTTCCTACCCTCTCAGGCCCCTGGTCCCTTACGCACACAGTATAATTAACCTGTGAAACTAGCTGCTGCAGGAGACAAACAAGTAGCTCAGGGGAATAGAATTGGACATTTATATGAGTCATCTGCAGTGACGCTAGCCAGGGTAACAGATATAATTGGTGTAAATGCTTGCATTTCAGGATATACGCTGAACACTAGCTGGAGTCAGGTAGGAATCTTCCTCTCATGGTTCAGTAGTGAACAATTTAAGATGTTATGCCAGGAAGCAGGTGTAAACCATCCGGCACTGGCCACCGCCAGACAGGACACTGGAGTAGATGCACCCTCTGTGCAATGGGATATAAATTTTTATATTCACCCCACTTTGGGGGCTGCAAACTACAAGTGGCCTTGGGACCCTACCCTAGATCACAGCGAGGGACCCAGCAGCAGTTCAAGAGAATTACTTGGTATGTTTAGCATCCAACCCTTAACTGCTAATGTGGGATTCTCCTGTGAAAGGCTGGCAAGAGCTTCCTACCTGCTGGGTTTCATTTCACACTCCAGGGCCAACTGTGATTGTTGATAGAACTTGGCACACAAGGAGAAGGGCAAATATTTGGCAGGAAACACCAGGCCCAGCCTAGTTTAATAGGATTTCTCAGCCCTTCACTGATCCCCCGCAGAGCACACTGGAGTCATGCAAAAAGTGTATTTAGAAGGCCCTATTCCAGCTATGAATGTTGGGAGAAAGCTCCTTCACTGCAGCAGTCAACGCAGCCAGGCCAGACAGCCCTAAAGACTTAGGCCAGGAGCTCTGTGCTCAGCACGCTGCTGCTCTGACATGCAGGAAGGTGGCTGCGTCCCTGGGAGAGGGAGAGATCAGAAGAGGTTATGTGGTCACACTGTGGGAGGTATGCTGCACAGAGGGCCAGCACATCTCAGGGGAAGCTGTTCACAACCAGTACTTAAAATAAAACCCCACCCTGTGCATGTCAGAGAACTAATTAGCTGATCACAACCAACATGGTTCCAGACTTTAATCTGTCATCAGATCCTACAAATCCAAACCATTTCAGAGCTCACCTGCCATCCAGGGCATCCAAGCTCTTCTCCTTATGAGACGCCTCCAGTTTCTCCTGGCTGTGCATGAGCTCAGAGCTCTTCAGGGAAGCTGCTTTTTCATGCACCGGCTTTGTGCTGCAGACAGACACAATAAAACAGGAAGTTTGTTAGTTCACCAGTGACGCGGGTTGGCGGGCAGCGGCATTAGCTATGGCAGATAGGCCTCTAATTCTATAGCTTTCAAATCCCATTGGCACAGGGAGGTTTTCAGCATTTCAAACCACTTCCATTGGCAGCCGAAGTATTTTGCTCTGCTGCATGCAGCTGCTGCTGGAATTATATGCAGAAGAATTAAGGCTGCTGCCAGACCCAAGCTTTGGACTTCCTATAAGTTTGCAGCAGGCCTGTGAAATCTCTTGCCCTGTTGGCTTGCTAAAACGAATAGCAGGAGAGGGGAAAGAGCTGGAGGAAGGGAGCTGGCTGTTAGGAGAGTGTTTGAACTTGTAGAAAAGCTTATGTGGAGATGGTCTTTATAACTACAACGTGAAACAAGAGCTCCAGGCAACAGAGACCACACCAGGCACCTTTCTTTGGAGCTCAGTGGAGACTTAACTTTTGGCTCTTATTGGAGGGAAATGACCTTTGAGAAAAATGCTATGGGCCAGCTCCCCAGCTGGTGTCAATAAGCAAGCATAGTTCCACAGAAGTCAATGAAGCTACGCTGGCTCACGCCGGTTCACGCCATCTGAAGATCTAGCCTGTTTCACAGATAGCTGGGTCACTTTTACAGCTCTTTCGAGACAGCCCAGCTGCTATCCAAGCTGTCAATTCACTTGGTACCAGAGGAGAGGTTGAGATTTACCCCTCCCACCACTGCCTATTTTTTAGGTTTTTTGCATTTTATTGACACGACAGAGGGGGATGAAGCACATCTGTTTGACCAGAGAACTGAGGGACACTCTGATGCAGTAAGGAGTGGCTGTGACACATACATCTCTGCTTGAATGTAAGGTTTCCTTTGGGGATGAATTTCTCACCCAGCTGCAAGCTCCTATAAAACACCCAAACCACTAGTGATACCAGCCCCATCTACTGTTCCATGCCTCCGGTCTCAGGCCGAACGCAAAGTAAAACAAACCGCTGCCTTCCCAGACACCAGAGCATCATTTCCAGCAACACCCACCCTCTGCTGTAAGCAGCAGCTGCCTCCTGTTCAAGTTTCTTATCTGCTATAACCAGGCTTATCAAGCAGAAGTGCAAAGCATGAAGCAGTTACCAAACCAAAAGCAAACACTGTCCCAGGGCTGCCCGCAAAGGGTTATCACCTGAGGCCAGAGAGAGGACACTTCCTCTTTGTAGGGCTGGATAGTGCAGTGGAGTCTGGGTTCCTCGCTGCGACAAGGAAATCAACCAGACAGAGGCTAGAAAGGACCACACACAACAGAGGAACAGCATGGAAGCGGGTGATGAATTAAAGACACCGAGAGTGGGTCTAACAAAGTGGAGCTGGGGAGGCAGCGATTCAGGCAATGCTAAGGAAGGACCCTTCGCCAGGAGCCCTGTCAGGCAACTTAGATGTGTGTCTGCACCACAAAAATCCAGTTGTGATCATGGACGGTGGGTATAATAGGCCAGGGAAGGCTTGCGCTCTTTCTCCGAGGCCCCCACTGCCGCTGTCTGCACCTCCTCCACTCCACAAGTCCCTGCTGCTTGCCACGTCCCTCGTCCCTCGGGGAGAGTGAGGAGGGATGTGGAGAGCCAGAGGTTTGGCTGGGGGAGGGCCTTCAGGGGCCAGGGGGGCCAGTGGCTCGGAGGGGTTGGCAGCTTGGTCCGGCGCTGGTGGTGGTGGGGGGCTGGCGGTTCAGGATGGCGCTGGTGAGGGGGGGCTGACCCGGCACTTGGGGGGCCGGTGGCTTGGCTGTGAGGGTCGTCAGAGGCAGGGGGGCCAGTGGCTCGGCGTGGTGCTGGGGCCGGCAGATCAGCCTGATCATAGAATATCAGGGTTAGAAGGGACCTCAGGAGATCATCTAGTCCAACCCCCTGCTCAAAGCAGGACCAATCCCCAGACAGATTTTTGGCCCCGATCCCTAAATGGCCCCCTCAAGGATTGAGCTCACAACCCTGGGTTTAGCAGGCCAATGCTCAAACCACTGTGCTATCCCTCTGCTTGGGATGGGAGCGGTACATCGGGGGAGGTGGGTTGGCCCTGTGTGGCTGAGGCGGGTGGACCAGGGCTCCTCCAGTTGCAGGGGGGCCCCCCCCTCAGGGCATCTCCTGTTAGGGAGGTGGGAATTTGGGGTTCTGGCATGTGGGCGGGGGCCCTTGGACAGAAGGGGCGCGACCGGTGGGCTAGCCTCCCCAAAGCGGGGGTTCACCCGCTGCCTATGGTTGTGATCATTAGGTCCCCGCAGGGTTTAACCATGACTGGCCGACATGACAGCAGACTAAACTTGCCCTCATCTTCACTGATGTGGTTGGCATCGCAGCAGCTAAGACAGCCGATAATTAGGGCCCTACCAAATTCACGGCCAGGAAAAACACGTCACGGACCATAAAAATCTGGTCTCCCCCTGTGAAATCTGGTCATGTGTGTGCTTTTCCCCTACACTATACAGATTTCACAGGGGAGACCAGCGTTTCTCAAATTGGGGGTCCTGACCACAGTTGCCAACTTTCATGCGGTAAATAAGCACCCCAACTTTCACAATAAGCCAAAATTCAAGCTAATCCCATTTCAAAACAAGGCCAAAACAAGCCAATCCCTAAGAACCCCAACACTCCATGTGACTAGATCCCTCCAGCGTGCAGTCTGGGACTGTGGTGGGCCCGCTGTGCACCCCTGATTCTCTCCTCCGCTTACCCCTTGCCTCTGCTTGCCCCCCGCACTTGCCCCTGCTTGCTGGGAGCCAATCAAAATAAAAGAAGCAACAAGCAACAAACTACAAGCCAAAAACCAGCCAACAAGCAACTCACAAGCCACTTAAGCCAAAAAAAAAATCTGTGGTTTTTTTGTGGATTTGGCATGACTGGTCCTGACCCAAAAGAGGGTTGCAGGGGGATTGTAATGTTATTTTAGGGGGAGGTCGCGGTATTGCCACCCTTACTTCTGCTCTGCCTTCAGAGCTGGGCAGCCGGAGAGTGGCACCTGCTGACTGAGGGCCCAGCTCTGCAGGCAGCAGTGCAGAAGTAAGGGTGGCAATACCATACCGTGCCATCCTTACTTGTGTGCTGCAGCTGGCGGCAGGTCTGCCTTCAAAGCTGGGCTTCTGGCCAGCAGCCCCATTCTCCAGCTGCCAAGCAGCAGCACAGAAGGATAGCAGTACCGCAACGCCCCCCTCACACTACACACACAACCTTGAGACACCCCCCCGCCCCCCTAACTCCTTTTTGGGTCAGGACCCCTACAATTACAACACCATGAAATTTCAGATTTAAATAGCTGAAATCATGAAATTTATGATTTTTAAAATCCCATGACTGAAATTGACCAAAATGGAGCATGAATTTGGTAGGGCCTTACTTTAGGATGATCAGATCACTACACTAAAATATCGGGACACATTGGGGTGCCATCAGCCCCACCCACAGTCCACCCCCGCTCCTCTCAGGCTCCGCCCCCTCCCCACTCGGCCCTCCCCACCGCACCCTTCCTCATCCCCTGGCCTGCCACTGGCTTGCTGTGTCCCTCTTTACTCACCCACCCACCCACCGCTCGCCTCCCCGCTTGCCTCTTCACCCCCCCACCCACCACTCACCCTGACTTCCCCTCTGCCGAGTGGGTGCTGGCCCACCCCTCCGCCTCTTCCCGCCCCTGCACTGCCCTTGCTCCGCCCCCATTCCACCCCCCCTAAGTCCTCGCCCCTGTCCAGCCTCTTCTCCGCCTCCTCCCCTGAGCGCTAGGGTGACCAGATGAGAGGAAGAAAATATCGGGACACGGGGGGGTGGGGGTCCGCCAACGGAGAGAGAAAAAAAAAACCGAGTGCTGCCGGTGGAGCAAAAAA
This sequence comes from Terrapene triunguis, assembly GCF_002925995.2. Lineage (NCBI taxonomy): Eukaryota > Metazoa > Chordata > Testudines > Emydidae > Terrapene > Terrapene triunguis. Next base: position 9,231,778 of record NW_020664418.1, on the reverse strand, counting down.
AACCCCAAAAAAAACAAAAAAAAAAAAACAGTGCTGCGGGACGTCTGGTCACCCTACTGAGCGCGCTGCGTCCCCACTCCTCCCCCTCCCTCCTGGAGGGGGGGAGGAGTGGGGACGCAGCGCACTGAGGGGGGGAGAAGGAGGCGAGGAGGGGAGCTTGTTTGGCTGCAATTTTTCCCCGTGGGTGCTCCAGCCCCAGAGCACCCACGGGATCAGTGCCTCCCTCCCGCTCGCCTCCTTACCTGAATATCGGGACAAATGGCGTCCCGATCATACATTGATTGAGACGCGGGACTAAGGGTTAAATATCGGGACAGTCCCGATTTTATTGGGACATCTGGTCACCCTACCTTACCTATAACATTTGGCTGCGATGGAGCTGCTCCTCCCTCTTGTGTTTGGAGGCAGCAGCACTTGCATGAAGACCCAGGAAGCACCGTCCAGCCCCAAGATCCACTTGATTTTCAAAACAGAGCAAATGCTCACTGGGGTCGAGGCTGGATTGTCGCCATGGCAGCAGGAACACCTGGCACTGTCACCCACTGAGCAAACATTAGGGCGGGGTCTGGTTCATGCCACACTCTCGGCCTAAGGGACAACGAGAGGCGGCCCATGGAAGCTCTGTCTGTACGGCAGCATCTCCAGGGCGCCAGACAAGGAGGCGGAATAAGGGCCTGATCTCTAGAAGCAGCCGAGAGATGAGAAGGCTCTGCACACACACCTGCATGTGCAACACCATCTTGCTGTCGGTAGCAGCGAGCGCTTGTATTTAACCAGAAACGCAATCCCCACGATGGGGATTTGTGAGAACTGAACCCAGGTCAGCGGAGCTCCAAGCAGGCAGCGCTTCTGCACCACCCCCAGACAGCCTCGGCAGAGCCCCACTCAATGCGCCATGCGGCCTGGGAGACCAGTTGCTGCAAGAAGTGACGCCCACACAGCCCCTCCCGTGAACTCTGATGGGCCCAGACCGATTAAGCCTGGAGGGAGTGCCAGAAAATCGTCTGTGCACCAGGCAGATCCCAGATCTGCTGCCAAGATGGGTCCCCGCCTTGTTCCTGGTCCCCACTTCCGCACCCTGCCCTGCCCTCAGGTTCCTGGCTATGATTCTGGCCCAATCCTTGGCTCTGGACTGCAGCTACAAACTCTGGCTTAATCCCTCAGGCCTGACTAACCACTGAACCCGACTAGAGCTTGCACTCTCCAGTCAAGAGGCAGAGAGAGGCGGGCGCATAGGGAGGAGTTCTAAGGAAAAGGCAATTCACAGCAGGGTGCAAATGAAGCTTGTGAGTGGCCAATATCCATGTGAAGTCTGAATCGGAGACCAGAGCTGCAGCGAGCACTGGAGAAGAGGGGTGTGACGTTGTGCAGTCTATATGGTTTTATAAAAACTTGATAATAAGTCAATATAATGTAACTGGGATAGTTTTAGAGAAAATACGGTAATAAGTGAATATAACGTAATGGGGATAGGCTTCATGCAAAAGGTCTCTTGTAAGGTATCATTACAAAGCTTATAATCTACTGAGTATGATCATCTGATTTGTATAAATGTACCACTCTTGTATCTAAAACTAGAAATATAAAATGTAACTCTGAGGGCCTATTGTAATTATGTAAAGTGTGGGCCATTAATGATGGTTTGGAATCTTGATGACTCCCATTAACCAGGACCATTGTCTGCAGATGGTTGTGTTTACCTGTTAGTCTTCCTGTATATGGGTGTGCTGGCAAGTGGGCAATGAAGTCTTGCAGTGACATGTGATCATGTCACCTGAACTGGAATCCATCTTTAACCTGGTACTTTTCCAGTGAGGGGGGGTGGAAACCCAGAGGGACAATGGGTTCCCCCCTTATGCAAAAGATATATAAAGGGGTGGAACAGAACAAAGGGGGGGATAGGAGCCATCATGAAGAATCCCCTAGCTATCACCTGAGCTGGAACAAGAGCTGTACCAGGGGAAAGAATTGTGCCCATGCCTGGAAGGTGTCCAGTCTGAGAAAAACTTACTGAAGCATCTCTGAGGGTGAGATTATCTGTATTCAGTTTGATTAGACATAGATTTGCGCATTTTATTTTATTTTGCTTGGTGACTTACTTTGTTCTGTCTGTTACTACTTGGAACCACTTAAATCCTACTGTCTGTATTTAATAAAATCACTTTTTATTTAGTAATTTACTCAGAGTATGTATTAATACCTGAGGGAGCAAACAACTGTGCATATCTCTCTCTCAGTGTTATAGAGGGCGAACAATTTGAGTTTGCCCTGCATAAGCTTTATGCAGGGTAAAACGAATTTATCTGGGTTTAGACCCCATTGGGAGTTGGGCATCTGAGTGCTAAAGACAAGCACACTCCTGTGAGCTGTTTTTAGGTAAACTTGCAGTTTTGGGACAAGTGATTCAGACCCTGGGTCTGTGTCTGGAGCCAGACGGGAGTGGCTGGCTCAGCAAGACAGGGTGCTGGAGTCTTGAGCTGGCAGGGAAAACAGAAGCAGGGGTAGTCTCTGCACATCGGGTGGCAGCTCCCAAGGGGGTTTCTGTGATCCAACCCGTCACAGGGGGGTGGGGGGGGAAGAAGCACTCCATTGTGTAGTCTGCAGAGGGCTGGAATACTGTGGTCTCATTCGGATTACTTGGCTTGGCGCGTGGGTGCAGGATGGTGTTGGTACCTGTGATATACAGGAGATCAGGTGGTCCCGTGTGCCCTTGAACTCTAGGACTGCAAGGAGGGGATGTCAGTCACCCAGGCTCCCAGGGAGCAGGAGGCAAAGGCAGAAGCATGAGAGAGAGGAGCCAACAGGAACAGCCCGGTGGGAAGGACGGGCAAAGCAGGCAGAAACCAGGAGTGAGACCCAGCTAGGGTGACCAGACAGCAACTGTGAAAAATCGGAACGGGGGTGGGGGGTAATAGGCTTCTATATAAGAAAAAGCCTCAAATATCGGGACTGTCCCTATAAAATCAGGACATCTGGTCACCCTAGACCCAGCAGGGGCAAGGCAGTGCAGTCCTGCGGAAAGGAGGGCAAGGAGTTTGCAGATAAAGCCAGCGAAAGGATTCCAGGACGGGGACAGGACATGGTCAGAGCAGCAAGAGGGGAGAGGTTATTTTAGCAGCTGACTGGGATAAGCTGAAAAGCTGAGCGTCAGGGAGGCTGGATAGGAGGTGGTTAGAGTGGCTCTAAAGACCCCCCCCCCCCAAAAAAACACACACACACAGGAAGCTAGTGGAGTGGTTTCTTTGGGAAGGAGAGAACTCACCCGAAAGGGCAAAGGGGATACTCAGCATGGCAGGATCTTAGCAGCAGAGAACTGGGAAATTCAGTAACATGTAAGCAGTGAGCAAAAGGAAACAGTGCCTGCAGGTTGCAGAGGGAAGCTCTGAACAATTCTGCTTATAGCTCTGAGTACATGGCAGCAGATTAAAGCCTGGGACTGGAAGCTGATCCAGACCTTGGTCTGCTGCGAGAGTGCTGGGCAGGAGAGAGAGGAGGAAGATAGACATCGGCTTCTGGGTGGGGCAGCAGCCCTTATTAGGGGCTATTACCTTGGCTGATTCCCAGTCTTTCCCCCTCCGATTCGACACAGCACTGAACACGCTGCAAGATTATACACTGCAGAGCCTGGATTCTTCCTTGTTTTTTGTCAAGTGGAACCTGGCCATTAGGTGCCAGCTAAGCTGGTCTCAAGGGATAAATAACCCTCTCATTCACCACCTCGCTCTTCCAAACCCCGAATTGTTGGGAGCCAGGGCAAGGTTACAACGGCCTGCATGATGCAGCTACCTGAGCTCCTGTACTGTCACAAAGGGTCCTGAGCGAGGTCTCCTCTCTGAGCAGGGATAGCCATGTTCTGGAGAGACTGGCTGCACCTCAGACGGTGCTGAGACCCCACCTACCCACCGGTCACCCAGCTGGGCAGCATGGAACAATGCAGCCAGTCATTTCGCTCAGCAGACCCTCTCACACTAGGGCACAAGAGTGGTTTGTTTGTTCAACAACATCTGTTCCTAATCTTTTCTGGGAATGTATAGGACAGGCAACCCACCCACAGATGACACAGAGGGAGTTTTCCCTTTTCTGGATAACGGGGTATTCGTCTCTCTACAGTTCAACATTTCGAATATGGCCGATTTTTACTCCACGTTGCTAAATTTCTTTTTTTTTTTTTTTTTTTTTTTTTTTTGCTTCAACTCCATCGAGAAGTGGAAAAAACCCACCTGCTTTGGGTCACACGTCAGTGGGACTCTGCCTGGAAAGGACAGACGAGTTCTTCCACAATAACTGGGAAGTAAGTCAGAGTGGCTCAGTTCACTGCAGTGCTGAGAACCACGCAATGACCCCGAAGTCTTAGCACCATACAGGAGCCAGTGTGGATGCAGGCATTCCAGCATAGAGCGTGACTTTGCAGCGTGGCCTCTCTCACTCATATCAGGCTCTCAGAGAGAAGTAATCTGAGAGATCTACACTCAAGTTGACTCTGCAGTGAAAGTATCTTCTGGTTTAGGAAATCCCACTGAATGACTAATGAGCAGCACAGGTAACTTTACCCATTACCCTTGAGAGGTTTTTTTGTGCAGTATCTTAATACAACCAAGTAACAACACACATTGCCCAGGTCTCTTGTAGAGAGTGTAGACTGGTGCTTCCTTGGTACCTTCCATTCCCACAGAAAAGTTCATTTTAGTAAATCTGACAGGCTGGGGCAAACTCAGGGAGATTTAAGCATGTCGAGGGGATGCCTGGAATTTTCATTCTGTATGTGGATTTTCACCACTGACTAAAATACAATGGCTCTGTTTTCAGAGGGTGTGCACACATGCATGGGTTTATGTCCCCAGTTTACACACAGTTATCACATCACCACACACAATCATGATAATTGCAAATGACCAGTCAGATCTCTAGTAGGTTAATGATATGCAAAGTTACAATGATTGGGGAGTGTAATTATCATGATTGGGTGCACAAAGGGCTTGTGTGTTTGCATTTTAACTGACTACAGAAGACAGAGGCCAGGGCTTTTCTCTAGCACAGTCCACAGTGTGCTAGCTACAAAGGAAAGATGGTCTTGTGGTTATGGCAGTGGACTGGGAATCACAGCAACGTTGCCAACTCTTGTGATTTTTATCCCAAGTCTTGCAACATTTGGCATTTTTCGTGAAGCTACTGCTCCTGGAGTCCTGGGGTTGCTAAGGAAAGTTTGACAACATGACCCTAAAGGTTCAAAAGGCAAAGGAAAAGAACCTCAAATGTATTGTTTTCACAAATATCAATGTTTAAATCAATTTCATTATTTTCAGGGCCCAACTCATGATTTGTGAATGCCTGGGTTTGGCAATACTGGATCTGGGTTCTGTTCCTGGCTCTTCCACAGACTTTGTAAGTGTCCTTGGGCAAGTCACTTAATCTCTGTGCCTCAATTCCCGCATTTGTAAAATGAGGTAAGGACCTGCACCTCCCACGTGCATTCTGAGGCTAACTCCATTGACATAAGAGGTGATAGACTTTACAATGATTACCACCATCAAATAGCCAATTAAAAAATTTGCATTTTAAAAGGCGGTTGCTTGCAGAATTTCAGCCAGTGTGTCTACAAGACCTTACTGTGATACTCTGTATCTAGGGTGAACACCCTCCACCCCCATGTTCATCCTTATAATACTGTTGTGTGGTATCCAAAGCGAAGTTTGTCGAGTCGGGTGTCTTCGGAAGGTTCATGATGCACTGAGCATTGTTGTTATAGTAATGTTATAGGTTTTAATTTCATGTATATACTTATGAGGCTGAAAATGTGTCCTCATGGCTTAAAACAAGCCCAGGCAAAACTCTCCAGGAACAGTTCACACCTCATCAGGGCATGTATGGGACAAACCCAGCCCAGCCTCACAGGAACAAAGGACACTGACCTAGGCAGCAACAAAGGATCTGTTGGACTCTCAAGTGAGTCACCCCCCTTCCCTTGGTCAGTTTGGGACTACAATGAGGTAATGCTCACCTGACCCTGACAGGGGAGGGGTGGGCAAAGCCAAGAAGGAAGAAAGAACATGATAAAAGGGAGAGACGTTTGCCATGCTCTTCCTCGCCTCTCTTCCACCTCCATCTACAGACACCACCATCAAGTGATTGAAGCGCTGATCAAAGGGCAGAGCCTGGCTGAAGAGCAGCCAGCCAGCCTGTGGTGAGAAGCATCTACGTTTGTAAGGGCACTGAAAGTGTTAAGATCAGCTGAGAATGAATTGTGCTTTTATTTCATTTGACCAAATCTGACTTCTTGTGCTTTGACTTATAATCACTTTAAACAAACAAATGTATTAACTACAAAAGACAGATTTTTTTTTTTTTTTTCTACCTGAAGCAGTGCGTTTGGTTTGAAGCGTGTCAGAGACTCCCCTTGGGATGACAAGCCTGGTACATATCAATTTCTTTGTTAAATTGTCAAACTCATAAGCTTGCAGCGTCCAGCGGGCATAACGGGACACTGCAAGATGGAGATTCCTAGGGTTGTGTCTGGGACCGGAGATATTGGCTAGTGTCATTTGGTTGCACAATCCAAGCAGCGGCTGGCCAAAAGTGCTCAATCATGTGCTGGGAGCAGCTTACATGCCAGAGGCTGTGCATGAACAGCCTGGGAGTGGGGGTTCTCACAGCGGAGCAGGGTAAGGCTGGCTCCCAGAGTCGAGGATTGGAGCGACTTAGCAGATCACCGGTCCAGATAACACCAGGGGAACATCACACTTACTATCGCGGCAAAGGAAAACAACCAGAAAACCTCAGAGAAGCCACTGCCACAGATTGGAAACTTTTACTGCAGGGGGAGACAGCCACTTCTGTTTGGCAAGGAACTAACAGGTAACTCCACACAGATCCTTTCTGCCTTGTCATTTGCAGTTATACATTAGCCAGCTGGATGGCATGAAGGCAACTCTGAGTTAGCAAGGTATACAATAGCCTGAGCAGTTCTGCTGGAGGCTCTATAGAAGGCGGCCAGCTGAGATCACATAACTCTGCTAGCAAACAAAGGATTGAAACAGAATAAAAGGTCTACAGAAAAACAAACAGTTTAAGTGTGTAATGAATGCAAACAGCTTTTGCCACATACAGTCAACAGCACTTTGGGATGCTTCCTACCAAACAGCTGCCCACGTTGCAACTGGCACTAATTGGCTGCTTGGAGAGACACAGAGCAAGCCACCAGACTGAATTTCTCGGTCCCTCCTCCACATGGTCCCTCTAGGGCAGGGGCATGGCGTGTCGCTGGAGGAACATGGCTGTGACACGCCTGTTCTGGGCATATGCAGCCATCTCTAGTCTGCAGGGCCCTTCACCAGCACTACATTCACCCACACATTGTAACTGAAAGGAAGTAACTGGCATGGGTCAAGCGCATGAGGAAACGGCTCGGGCTCCGTAACACTGTCAGTCTTAAAATAACTACATCCTGCCAACTCGGGGAAGGGAAAGAGTTTCCAGAGAGTTGGTTGAAAGAATCCAGCCCCTAGGGATTTTAAATAAGGAAAGTCACAAGGACTGAGTGCAGAAGAAAATGGAGTCAGACCGATTACTCAGTCACAAGAGCCTGAGATCAGTAGCGTCTTAGGGTAGGTCTTACCCTGCAGAGTTAGCCACGGTCTTACACCGAACCACCCTCCTGTCCACCCATGAAACCTTCTCACCTGAGGTTAGTGGTGCTTTTGTAATGCCGACAGACCCCGGTCGTTGGTGGGCAGGATGGAACCTGGGGCCTCTGGAGCTTAGTGAATGAGCCTCTACCGCACGAGCTAAAAGCCAACTGGCTGTTAGCTAAGGCTGTAGAACAGACTCATTTTCTCTCTCTCTCTAAGTAGTCTCGGTGCCACTAGATGGGACAGAACACCACATCCAGAAGGTGCATAGGTTACACTTTCACCCTGGGCTATCTGTCCTGGCTGGTGATGGGTTAGAGATCAGGTGCTGCTTTAACTCGGGCTGGTAACCCACCCAATTCGCTGTGAGGATGCAGGCTAAGCTACCCAAGTGCTGATAGTCCTCCAATGCCTCCCACAATCCCCTCCCCCCCCCGCACATACCCAGAAGGATGGACGAGTTCTCCCACAATTCAATGGGAAAGAACCACAGAGCGGTTCAGTTCGCTGCAGCACAAAGAACCATGGGCTATGCCCCCAGAAGTCCACAGGCAAGCATAGCACTGGGGGACACAGTCACTTGGGCAAGGCTCTGCAGATGCTGGGCTAGGCTAACCTGCCAAGCTATCCCTGCTCTGAAGATAGACCCTAAGATTATTGCCTCCTCTGGCTCAGAGGACAAACTCCCTCCTCCGACACCCATCCGGAGCTTTAAGGGAAGCCTTCAGCCTCCCAGGAGAGCGTAACTCCTAGCAGCCTACAGATGCAGATAGCAGCGCCAAAGCTCTCTCCCTTCCATGCAAGTCTAGCAGCTGCTATCCAGGGAAACCAAGCTGACTCGCGGCTTGGTGGAATCCGCCCCTAGTGGGGTCGAAACCGAAGGGACCTTGCTCAGCACGGAGCAGCGCTTGGGCACGCAGGACTCCGAGCCTTTTCAAGGTTTAGCAAGTCCTGTCCACCTAGCACAGTTCAAGGGGTCACACAAGGTCAGGGACTAGTGCTAGAAAGGTAAGTCTTCGGCTGGGCCCACGGGCAGGTGGGGCACATGTACCCAGGAGGAGGGAGCTGGGGTGTAGGATGAATTGATTTAAGACGATGGTCTAGGCCCAGAGAACCCCACATTTTCAGCCTTTCCAGGCTTGTGGCTGCAGCAGTGGGGAACTGCAAGTTCTGCAGCACCACAGCGACCCTGGCTATGTTTTTTTTAAAAAAAACTTAAACATTAAAGATGGTTGCACCTCACAGGGTAAGGGCCAGCCATGTTTGCAGGGCAGAGGGGTCCGCACAGCTCCTGAAAGGCAGGGCAGAGATAGGCGGGGGGCCATTTGCCACACTCTACTCTCAATGCCTGTGTTCCCATGCAAAAATCCCATTTCCCATCCGAGCTGATCAGGCCTGTGTTCTCCTTCGGCTGCCAAGCCTGCACTTAGCTCCAGGTCAGGGGAGCACAGTTGGATTTTCCAGCAATTCGCATGGCAGATTTACATTCCCCAGGTGAGGTCTCAGGGGTGACTTTAATGTGTGTGGTGGATGAGTGAGGGGATGGGCACATACACACACACACTTTTACTCTGCCATTCAATACATAAAAGGAACCAGCAACCATGTCTAGCACAAATCAGATGGCTCCCGTTCTTAGAACAAGCCCCTTGAGCCCCTGGGTAACGAGCATGTAAGAGTCTCTCTCTAGGGAAGAGAGTTCACACAAGAAGTTCTGATTTGCTTCCTGGAGGCTCGGATAAAAACAAATCCCATGATTGTTTCTCATTTCCATGCAGATGTTTTCAAATGGCTAACATTGCCTTTAAAAGAAGGCCACTTACCTTTAAGGTCAGGTAGTATTTGTTGGCAGGAAAAGAATTAAATCAATGCACTAGTTCAGGGGTGGCCAACCTGTGGCTCCGGAGCCACATGTGGCTCTTCAGAAGTTAGTATGCGGCTCCTTGTATAGGCACCGACTCCGGGGCTGGAGCTACAGGTGCCAACTTTCCAATATGCCGGGGGGTGGGAGGCGCTGGGAGCGGGGTGGGTGACCTGATGGGGGGCTGCTAATGTAATACTGTGGCTCTTCGGCAATGTACATTGGCAAATTCTGGCTCCTTCTCAGGCTCAGGTTGGCCACCCCTGCACTAGTTTAAGGACTTTAGGCCTTGGCTACACTGGCGCTGTACAGCGCTGCAACTTGCTGTGCTCAGGGGTGTGAAAACGCCACCTCCCCCCCCCCCCGAGTGCAGCGCGTACAGCGCTGTAAAGCACCAGTGTAACCAGAGCCTGCAGCGCTGCACGCTCGCTCGCAGCGCTGCAAGCTATTCCCCTTGGAGAGGTGGAGTACATACAGCGCTGCGAGAGAGCTCTCGCAGCGCTGGCGGCGCAACTACACTCGCGCTTCACAGCGCTGCCGCGGCAGTGCTGGGAAGTCCCGAGTGTAGCTAAGGCCTTAGACACGGCCATGGGACAGCCCAAGCTTCGCAGCAGGAATGCAGACAGAGAAGAGTTGCATGAAAGCTTCTTCTGCTTCACTTAGAAGCCTCTCACTTTGCCTGCAAACTCCTACAAAGTTTTTTGCTGCATCTGAGTAGGGTGACCAGATGACAAAACTGAAATATCGGGACGCGCCGGGGGGGGGGGGGGGGGGGGGGGAAAAAAAAAAAAAAAGAGCCGCCAGAGCGGCGCCCGCCCCCCGCCCCAGCTCGCCTTGTCTCCACCTCCCCCTGTAGGGGAAGGTGCCCAGCTGGTGCAATCCCGCGGGCGGCCCCAGAGGGGGGCAGCAGGCCCCAGCCCCCCAGTCCTGCTCGGGTCCCGCAGGGGAATGAACGGGGCTGCCGCTGCCTCCACGTGGCGGGAGGTGAAGCCCCGTCAGAGTCCCTGCGCGGGCAGCTGCTGTCCCCCCACCGCCACCCCCACCCATGGGCATGTACAGGGAGCCGGTTCCCCAGGCCGGACCCAGGGCTGCCCCTGCAGGTACCGCCCCGCCCTCCTGCCTGCGCTCGGGGCCAGGCCGGACTCACTCACCCCGCGCTCCCTTGGGTCCCCCGGGCCTCCCTCCAGTGCTTGCGCTGCCATACAGCTGATCGGCACAAGCCTGGGAGGGAGGAGGAATGGCGTGCTTGGGGAAGAGGTGGGGATTTGGGGAGGGATCCAATGGGGCAGTGAGGGGGCGGGGATTTGGACAGGGATCCAATGGGGGAGGAGGGGCGGAGTCAGGGCGGGGGGGGGGGCACGAGCCCCTCCGGGCTCCACCTGTGCACGGGAGCGGAGGGCAAAATTGCTTTGTTCGGTCGGGACGCGGGACAAACAAGCAAATATCGGGACAGTCCCGATAAAATCGGGATGTCTGGTCACCCTACATCTGAGAGACCTCAGCCTGTTGCCACAAAAGCAAAGCAGCGTAGCTCTGTGCTAGGTGAGAAATCAAGGCAGCCAGCTGACTGGCGTTTCAGGAAGCAAAATGAAACAGAAAAATAAACCACTTGCTAATCCCAGACAACAGAAAAACAAACACTTTCAACTCTATTCCACCAACACGTGGTTTGGGATGGATTAGAAGTCCACACAACCCCCTCAACAAACACTCACTGCATTTGCAAAGCAAATGGCCTCCTGCCCTGCAAAAACTGAGTAGCAAGAATGGCTAGTGAAGCCAGTAAATGCAACGGCCTGTCATCGCAGCAAACGTCCCCCATGACACTGGCAAGCAGAGGCCGACTGGAACCCAGAATCCTGGAATCAAACAGCTCAGCGAGATGTGCAGTATAAAAGGAGTTACAAAGCCCCTCAGATTTACAGTTAACTTCTGAGCTTGCAATCAATGTAGAATGATTTAACCATGTGCTCGGCTAAACTAAGCTCAAGATGAAAGGATGTTTTCTAACCTAGGTCCCTCCAGCTGTCCTGGTCCACAGTCTGGGGGACACGAAAGATGGTGATTCAAAGGAACAGGGAGGGTGTGTGGCTGAGCAGCTCTGTCTACACTTCAGTGGTTTGCAGCCTGTGCGAAATCCCATTGCCGGGGAACCCCCAATTTGGCCAAAGTAACTACGTTGGTGTCACCAGTTGGCAAGATTCTTTCAGTCCCAGTGCGTAGGATCAGGACTAAGACAGGCAACTCACTGGACCTGGGGCAATAACCCAATGCAAGCGCAGCTCAAGGCAACAAGCCTACAAGCTGCAGAGTCCTTGAGCAGCATGGATTCCTGGTGGTTAGAACAGTCAGATGTCTCAGCGAGAAACAGGCCTTCCAACCCCAAGAGAAGCCGAAGCATTGCTGTGGCACATCTCAGAGACAAGCTAATGGCTTGTGCCACCACTGGTCCTGAATGGTTACGGTGCCATGGATGTGCCAGACTGGAGACCATAGAGACCGTCCCATCCTCCCACCACCACATGACCCTTTAAGCGCTGAAGCCACGGTGCTGCTGCCTCTGGCAGGGCGGATTTTGCAGAGATACAGGGTTGCTCCCAAGAGGCGTTTCATAGAAGAAGCTTGGGGTTAGTTTCTGATCGGATGTACCAGGAAAGCTGGTGTACGGGTTTGTTCCCGACACTGCTATAGAGAGACATGCACACAAGCACCTCAGGGCCGAGCTGCCTACAGTAGGCTCTCCAGCTAGACCTGCTCAGAGAGAGGGAAACTTACACCACTGACACAGGGACACTACCAAGTCTGAGGCACCCAGAAACTACCTGAAATGGACAGATTGCTCCCTGGATTTCTGAAGGATCAGCACCTCTCTCCTTGCTCAAGAAAGGAGAGATGGTGGCGGGAGCTCTCTCTGCCCCTTCTCTGGATGACCCCTTACCTAGACCTGTCTCCTCCAGTGCCTCTGCGCCGATCACACGAACAGCCCCAGAGTCTGCAAGAATCCTGCTTGGGCGCAGGGGCCCTGTGTAGTTCAAAGGCTCGTCTGCCCCAGAACAGAGCAGAAGGGGACAAGGGAAAGTGCTACGTGCCTGCACATCTTTGACCAAGTCACTGGCAGCCGCTGCCCGGAAGACTTAACGTTAAGCCATTCGCCCACACACAGTCCTCAGAGCTCACCCTCCATCCCCTCTGGCATTCACTCACGAACAGACTCATTCTTGCTTCCTCCCCTCCTCCACTCCCCTCTAACTTGAAGCCCTAATCCTCTCTACAATGTCATTACAATACAGGGAAATTGCGTCTTTTCTTTGGGCTGCCCGGTTATTTCAGATCGCTCGGTGGCGGTTTCTCTTCTGATGTATTGTCTGCACTCGTCTGAGCCATCTCGCGTGTCCAGACAGGCACCTCTTCTCCTCAATGAGCCTGATTCATTACAAACCAGGGCAGACACAAGGATCTCACAGACTGCGGCCAGGATGCTGCTGCAGGTGGGAAGCAGCAGAAGCAGGACAAAGATCCAGCAACTAGGAGAAATACCCCTACTAAGGCATAAGCAGCCTGCTGGGTTCATCTTTCTTCCACAAAAACCTATTAGCTTCTTTCTGAGTCTCTCCGTGGCGTTGGCTGCCCCTTACGCTCTCCTGCTGTCTCACACGTGAGCGCCTTCTCCTGTCCCTCCTTTGAGGCCTTGCAAACCGACTCCCTGCTACATCTCTTCGCGTTCCGATCCCACAAGCCACGTCACCCGATGGGCCGGTGTGTCCTGCTCTCACTCTGCTGCTGGCTGCCTTCCACAGAGCTGTGCAGAGGCCTAGGGCAAAATCTGAAATGGAGGCCCCCAATGCTTCCAAAAATTGTACCCTGAGGGGAGGCTGGGAGGGGTGTGGGGGAGGACTGGAGAGTGACCCTGCACCGCACTCACCCCGCAGTGGCGGCTCCTGTCCCGTGGGACTGGGCCCGGCTCTCCACTCCAGGCATGGTGACCTGGTGCATGGGGTCACAGTACTACTCAGGTTTGGCCCAGCCGCTCTCCGTCATGACAGAGCAGCAGTCAGGCCAAATCTGCATGGCACTGCGTCCCCATGCACCAGGTTGCAACCCCACTCAATTTGGGAGCCCTCTAAAACAAGGGGCCTGGAGCAAACTGTCCCTTCCCTGCTCCCCAGCAGCCCTGGCCTTCCACACAGCCCCCATGCCTGGAATCCTCTCGCAGACTTCTTCCAGAAACCCTATTAGCTGCAGCCCCCTGCTCAGAGAAGTGTTAACATGCTCTGGTTTGTTCTTGTGGTTCTCAGGCTCCCTGAGGAAAGACATCCCCAACAGGGGAGCAGAAAGAGCAGTGCAGATCATTAAAGGATCTGCAAACCCACACATGTCTGGGCCTGACTTGGTCGGAAGAGGGGCACTGTCAGAAAACAGAACACTCCGAAATAAGTCCAAAAAAGTCAAGATCCTTTTAAACTACGCCCTGCATGCACACCCAACGCCGGTGTCCTGAATCAAGCCTTTTACAGGTGCATGAGTGACAATCTCCCATGCGCTGGGCATCTGCATTTTCCCCAATAGTCAGAAGTCTCACTAACAAAAGTGGATCTCCCGGATCCACTTGTAACAGTGCTTTGAGCCATACCAATGAAAAGCACTAGAGAAGAGCTAGGGATGATTACGACAGCATAGACATGACCTAAATAAAGCTGGGATATATTTTTCAAATTTTCAAGATTGACAAAAAAAGTGTCATGAAAGAAGTCATCAGTGTTTGACCAATGCTAGATCTAACCAGGTTTTAGTGGTGTCCCTAAACCTTGGTCCTGTCTTAGACATGCCCAAGGCTTTGCCTGGGTCATAGAATATGAGTAAGGTCTCGTCTACATTACAAAATGCAACTGTGTTGTAGCCAGGCGAGAGACAGCCACATTGTAACAGAGACCCCTGGCACAGCTGTAACCCTAAGGCAGATGAGGCTTTTAGTATCCAAATACCTCACCTATTCGTGCTGCTGCACTAAAAAGTTGTCTGACACCCCTCCCCCTCAGTTTTGCTAGTCTGAATGCACACTTGACATGTACAAAACTGAACAGCAAGGAAGTAGCTGGAGTGGAAGTTGGTCTTTCAGCAGAACTAAAAAAGGCATATTTGAGCCTGCTTCCACCAACCCTCCTGGAAAGGGGTAACACTGGAAAGTCCAGAGTCAAGTAATTGTAGAAATGTGGGGCTGGAAGGGACCTTGGGAGGTCATTTAGTCCAGCCCCCTGGACTGAGGCAGGACCAAGTAAACCCAGACAAGCCCTGACAGATGTTTGTCCAACCAACCTAGTCTTAAAAAGTTACCGTGAAGCCAGCTCCTAGCCACCTATAGCTCTAGTTTAGCCAACAAGAGGTTTGCTTTATTGTTTAAACGCTAACCACTTAAGTTCTTCTTGAAGATCACCAAGCCAACACTGCAACAGAACAGAAGCCAGCTTACAATCCCACAGCAGCTGGGTGGCCAACTTCACCCTCACTCAGCTCTATGGAGGCTCCTTATGAATTGATCATTTCAATGACATGCCTTATCAGGACAGCTCAGTGAGAAAATCTCCCTGTACATGACACTGCTGCGAGGACACCGGGGTTGGGGGGGGGGGAGGGGAGGAGAGGAGGAAGAGAGCAGCTTCCTGGTCAGACAGAGAACATTTTGGGTCAACTGGCTGCAATATTAAACCACTACAATTATTCTCCAAAGTTCTCAGCCAGGACCGCTAGTTAAAACTGCTTTTCTCTGCATCAAAAATATACAGCATTTTAAAAGTATCTTGATTCCTTGTGAGGCAAAACTGGTAATGGCACGAAAGCCATAAAGCTACTGAAACAAACAACACGATGGGAATCAACAGGCAAGGTTAAGAGGTTCAATGGCTCACTGTTTAAGGAAGAACAGCTGATGGGAGTCATACTCCAGCACTTGTGCTTAAGAGGGAAGTTAGCTGAATTCTAAAAGGATTCCCTTTGTGACGGGGAGCAGCTGGACGGAGGTTGGCAGCCCACATGCCCAGCACTAGATGACATTCAGGATGGGATTCTTCCTTGCCTTGCATCCTGTATAGTCATTTACGTCACCATTCTACTCCGGTACTTGTGCAAACGACGCCACAAGTTGCAGGGCTGTGGAGGATCAGGCCCACCGAGTGGAGGGACACGCACCACCTGTTTGAAGTTTGACCAACAGTCCTGGCACTCATTCTTACAGAAGGGGTGTGTGTGTGTGTGTGTGTGTGCGTGTGCGTGTGTGCGCACACACACTTCATTAGAGCTGGGATCTTGGACACAGAGCTGGTTTTTGCAGATCTGACAGTGGTAGCTGTACAGTTACTTTTAGGGACCTCACTCAAAGCAATAGCAGGATTTAGAAAGGATATGCTGAATCCATGGCACCTCATTTTTCCATCACCAAGGAAATCCCTCGTTTCTAGAGTCCAACACCTTTGTGAGACCAGAGATTATTTAAGCCAAGCTCCAGAGCACACACAGCCTATCTAGGAAGGATTGATCCTGCTTTGAGCAGGGGGTTGGACTAGATGACCTCCTGAGGTCTCTTCCAACCCTAATCTTCTATGATCTAGCATAGCTCACAGAAGTTCTCTGTGAGCCACGCAATGGCATCCCTCCAGGCTGGGTACAGCCTATACACAGAAGGCAGATCATGCTCTCTCAAAGCACAAGAATGTAGGGACACTGAATGAAATGGAAAGAGGCCAAATTCAAAACTGAACAGGAAAAGCTTTTTTACATTATGCATGATCAGCATGTGGAACTCAATGCCACAAGATGATACTGAAGCCAAGAGCCTAGTAGCCTTCAGAAAGGGATTAGATATTTATATGGGTAACAAGAATGTGCAGTTATTCTAGTTTATCTACCCAGCTTTGGAAGGGACAAACCTTCCTGCTTCAGAAGCTGGCTTAAGCCCTATATATAGGGTCAAGAGGAAATTTCCCTGGTGCAGGTTATCCCATAACTGTCTCCTCACGTGGTTTCTTGCATCTTCCTTTGGTCACTGTGGGTGGCAAAGCACCAGTCTGACTCAGTGTGGCAATTCCTGGGTTCCATGCAGGGCACCATGTGGCTAAGTTTGCCAGTGACTGCTCAACAGAACAAAGAGTACTTAGTCCTCACTCTTTGGGGCAGACAGCAGCGAAGGCTGGCCAGACTCAACACCTATTCCGTGGGATGAAGAGCACTGCTGCATCTCCCAAGCAGAACCAGAACCACCACGGACCAGACCCCCAAGAGCCGCAGCTATTATTCAGATCCCCTTCCCCATCTGTCCACTCTGGCAGTCCCTTCTGGCCTTAAGCTCTCTGACTCCCGTGATCTATTCCCGGCACCTCTCCCTGCCCCAAATTCCCCATCTGAAAAAGCAGGGTGAGCACTAACCTCCACCTTGAAAGGGGAGGTTAGTGGGTTAGAGAGTTCATGTTTGCAAAACACTCTGATGTCCTGGGATGGAGGAAGGGTCCTTTTATTACCATTATTTTCTGCTTCCAAAGTCATTTCAACTTTGTATTTATTGTTGGAAGATAATCAGGCATTATTAGAGCAGAGCAAGAGGCAAGGACTGTTTAAGGAAACGTTCACACTCTGGGCGTCATCACTGGGACAGGAACGTGTACAAAAAAAAGGGATTAAAAACACAGACCGTTTCACACACGAGCAAAGCAGAAGGAAAATGCAGCGTCTCCAGCTCAGAACCCCCTTGCTTCGGGGAACACATGGGACCCTATTGCAATAGATTTAGTAGGACACAAAGAAGCTTGCCTTATAAAGAGAAATCAATAGCCATTAGAAAGGATGCACCATTTTGTGTGTATGGAATTACTGGTTGTGTTACGGTAGGATCCAAGGTTCCCATTAGGATCGGGCCCCATTGCATGGCTGGGCATCATATGCAAAATCCTCCTGCCTCGACACTGCAGCGGCTGCATTTAGACGCCGTGCCCTGAACTCCCGATGAGGGAAGGGGGGGAGAAGACGGAGCTGGGAAAGGCTGGCCAGTAGCCGTCTGTCCTAACCTACCCCTCAGCGGCAGGCAGGCAGGCAGGCAGGGTCACTGGGAGGGAAGGATGAAGCCTGGGATCTAAACCAAGCCAAGCATGGGCATGGAGAGGAGTCGGACGTCTGTTCTATGCCATGGGCAATCCTTCCCTGGAATGGCAGCTGCCTGACACGATTGTTTCACAGCCACCTTCATGATCTCCCAGGGCCAATAGCTCCAGCCTGCCTTTCTGGCACTCTCCAACTGCAACGGTGATGCAGGGTGTTTGCTCTGTGCAACTCCACCTCCAACCACTGACTGTCTGCATGTTTACCAGGCAGACACTGGCCTATAGATGGCAGGGACCATAAACCCAGTCCAGCCGGCTGTAATTCCCCACAGCTCAACACACCAGCACAGCCGACTGAGCCAAATCCGGCCTCGCCTCCTCATCAGCCTGACATATTCGACCCCGCAGCACTGAGCTTACTCTTCCAGGCAGCCTGACCTAGCCCTAACTCCTGTGCCCTGGCGAGCTGGACAGAGGAGGAGCTCAGCGTGATCCTGCATGGCACTGACTCTGCAGGACCCAACACAAAGGCAAAGGGGGCACGAGGTACCCAGAGTAGTGAAATCCGGTCAGGTCCTGCCCTTTACAGCATTTTGACTGTATTTTTGTGTTAAAGAAAAGAAATCCAGGAACGGATGGATTTACATCTGCAGCTGCTCTGGCTTTCAGTGGGAGTCAGGGTTGCTCAGCACCTCTGGAAAACAGTCAAGCCCTTAGTGTGGAAGCTAGTTATTAGTGCTGGTTGGATGCTACCAAACAATCCCCATGCCCAGTGAGCAGCAGCAGGAGATGGGAGCTTTTAAGTGGATTTCTCCCTCCCTCAGACAAGGCAAACTGGGGTTTAGCACATTTTAAGCTGGGATTTCTCAAGAGGGGATAAAAAAGGAAGATTTTCTTATCCAGCCAGACAATGCATTTCACAGCAGTCGTTTGTGGGACTCCTGCAGGGAACGGGTTTTCAATTGAACGTGAGGCGCAGTAACAGGTCAGTGCTGCACCCAGTGCGTGCTCCCCACTCCCTCATTCAGGGTGCACAACTTGCATGTGTGTCATTTCTAAGACGCTAGCGTCTAACAAACATGACCTTCCACACAAGGGCGTTCTCTGCATCTGTACCTGCTTTTAGAGGCTACCTAGAATCTTGAGCCTATGTCCTGTCTCTCACCAACTCCAATAAAAATATAACTGGGGAAGCTCCTTGCAGCCAGTGCTGCATTTTCAGCAACACACTGGGCTTGTTTTTAAATCATTGTTACTAGACACTTAACACCCTCCTCCCGCCATCTCTGCAGCAGCCACTCTAGTTGCTGAGCCCCCCAGCATCACACACACCACAGACAAGTTTACAGGTACCACAGATTGATGGTTCTTGTCTAGGTGCCCCATACAGCCATGTTCTTTTGGAGCATCTCTTACAGGGGGTAAGATGAGTCGCATGCCACTGCCAATGACATGCCCTGGCTCTCCGGAGTTTAAATGCACTGGTTTTTCTCTAGCCCAAAAGTTTCAAATGGCAGCAGAGCCAGTTACACAAGAACCATTCTTGGAATCAGGAAGCTGGGGATTGGAAGTGGAGTGTTCCTTGTAGGCCAGCGTCTACTGCCTTGTAACCTTGGCCGGCTCTCTCTAAACAGCTCACATTCTCTTGCACTCTTGCAAGAAAGGAAGTTGTTTTTTATCTGACTTGTCTCCCCCATGGGCTAGAGCGCTCCCTGTACTTCCCTCTCCTGGCTTTAAGGAGCTCGGCTGCTACCTCCATAGACCACAACCAGCCTTCCGTGGACTGACTGCAGGTGGAGCAGACACGCTAGAATTGAAATGTTTCCTAAAAGCCAGAAGTGCAAGGGGAAAACGTCTTAGACACAGGATCCAAACCTTCAAAGGCTTTCCAGCTCAAAGCCAACACCCGGAATTGCAGCCCGGGCACGGACCACACGACCGCCCCGAGCAGAGTATGTTCCAATAGCAGAGCACGGTGGTGAGCAGAGCCTTCCAGACAGCAAGAGGGGAAGGAAGCATCTATGGCTACTGCTGAGAACCCAGCAGCAGCTGAATAGTCACAGTGTCCCCACCTCAACCTGCAGACATCGCCAACTATCAATGGATGTGCCCTCGAGAGAGGGAGCAAGTCTCACCACAGCCAGCAGAGGGCAGCCCTCGGCCTGCTTGGTACAGCTCAGTACTGCATCCATCCCTTCTGCAGACTGAGGAAGCCCAAGTCTTAACCCTCTCTCATGTGGCAGCCTCCACCCTTCCCCTAGGTGCCTCATTCTCACTTCCCTTCTCCAGCCAAACACCCCTTCCCCCAGCCACGGATGCAGCTCACGGACACCGTCAGCAGCCAGTAAGCGCCGGGAGAGATGGGGATGGTGGCCGGGGGGGAGACACAGAGCCCCGATTCCTGAACGCTAGGTAGCCCTTCTCTGAAGGCAGCCAGAGGAAGGGAAGAGGCAGGAAGCCGCACACGGCGAAGGACGAAACGCTGAGAGAGGACTGACTGCAAACTCCTTGGAGCGGGGCCCTTTCCCAGCACAGTAGGGTCTCAATCCTGACTGGGGGCTCTGGGTGCTGCTCTAATACAGGCCATCCTCAACTAGCAACATGTCCTGCAAGCCCCTAATCTCCATCTGGTGGGAGAGTGCAGCCTGAGTTAACCTTTGCACGCCTCAGCCCAGTCACTCAAAGCAAGGCCAGGCGGTTTCAGGAAGTTATCCCAGTCTTCGGGGGGACTGGGGCTACAGAGGGGGGCACATCAACAGGCAGTGCCCACAGCCCGGAGGAGCTCTGCCATCGGGCATGGCAGGTGAACAAACCCCAGGCAGTCAGTGATATGCAGGGGGAGCAGGCAGAGAAGCAGATGCTCCCGCTGCCAGACTGGGCCTTGCAGGCCAGCAGCAGGATCCTGTGCTTGACTCACTCTTTCACTGATGAGGCCCTTTGAGCTCCTGGACAAGTTCAAGAGGTGTGAGCCAGGCCCAGGCTGGTCTTACAGTGTGCAAGACCCCCAGGGGCCAGTAACTAGGGTGCTGACCCCCAGGCGATCAGCTGCCCCCCCAAGCAGCAACTTGTACTGCCTTTGCCTAGAGCAACCGCCGCTGGGCTTGAACAAAACTCCGTTAGAAGCAAGAGGCAGCCCTCGCCAAGAGGCAACAACTGGGATTCAGCCAGGAAGACACCTCGGTAAGCTGGAGTCTCTCCTGAGTCTGTGAACCTGGGTCTGTGGGGCCACAGGCAGCCTTGGCAGAGCCATGGCCAATGCATCTGGGGAGACCAGTCACTGCAGGGAATGCCAACCACCGGCAGCCCCTCCCAGGACCTCTGGGCCAAGACCTCTGATTGGGCCAGAGTGATTCTTTAAGTTTGGAGGGAGTGCCAGGAATTCACCTGTGCCACAAGGCAGATCCCTGACCTGCCGAGACAGACCCTGGCTTATTCCTGGCTAGGAAGTTACACGCGTCATGACTCAGACTTCAGTTTTCAATATCCGAAAGGGCCAATCATGCAGAGGTGAGGCTTGAAGCACGCAGAGCTGCAGACACCAGCCCAGGTCCATTTGGCCATGCAGTGTTCTGGAGCAACTCGGAGATAGTGGACAGACCGAGCCTATTCCTCAGTTTTGAACGGATGTGTTCAAAGTTTGAGAAGATTCGTTCTGTGCTTGCTAAAATTGCTGAATGCTGATGCAATTATTTTCCCTTGTTTCCTGGTTTAAACCAAGTTCAAGGCACTATTTACCAGCACCTTGTCCCATACGGCTTTTTCCCCAGGAAATTTCCAACCCTGCTTGTGGGGCTTGGGCTGCAGGGCTAAAAATAGCAGCGTAGACGTTTCCACTTGCGCGAGAGCCCCGGCTCAGAGACCCTCCCCCATCCCCGGGCTTCAGAGCCCGGGCTCCAGCCCAAGCAGGAATGTCTACTTTTATCGCCACAGCCCGAGTCTGAGTCAATTGAGCCAGGCTTGGAGACTCAACGCCACAAGGTTTTCTTTGCAGAGTAGACATACCCATCTGCCTGAGCACCAAGCGTTTTACATGCAACTTGTCCCCCTCCCCAGGAGCCCACCCAGCAGTGGGGCACTATCATCTCTCTCCATTCGGACAATGGGGCCATCACTGGACACCTCCCAGAAGAATTAGCTATGAACTCGCAAGAGGACAGGGGTCAGAATTTCCCTCCTCACTTTCCCCGAGGCCGTTAAGGCTTTAAACACAAAGTTTCCTTCTCTCCTTCCCTTCTCCTCAGCTTTTGTGTTGTGGCTGTGGAGCGCCAGGCCAAAGAGGCAATGGAGTTCAGAAGAGAGGCCAGGTTTGCGGTCCCTTAGCTTCCTGGGTGCTAAAGGCCGAGTTCCAAGGCCTTGGCCCTGGAGCCAGGAAGGCCCCATCTCTGGCTCTCACAAGCTTCTGGCTTTGAAATTCGGTGGGAATGCAGGTGCCAGGGGAGGGTCACCCAGCCCCCTCTGAGGAACCTCGGCCCAATTCCACAGGGGGTTTTGGAGATCTCCACAACATACCAGTAAAGAAATCAAGACACGCAACCAGGAGATGACGTATCCAAGGCCACACAGCAAGTCCGTGATGGAGCAAAGCAAGAGAGAGAGAGAGAGAGAGAGACTCCCAGTTCCTGCTCTAACTGCTCAGCCACATCTTGCAATAAAGTGGGAGAATCCTACATCCAGGGGGGGCGAGGGGGCTGTGTGGACACCAAAAGCACTGCACAGGGGCAGCGACTGAGTTAACCAGCTTCCCAGAATTTCCACCATCTGCCAGGAGGCAGAGACACTGATGAATTGCCAAGTCACTTATGCCTTCGGGGGCAGGGTTGCAAATTTCCGAAGATCTGTTTCAGCACTTCTGCAGCAGCTAAGAATTCACTACGGCCCCAGGCCACTTCAGTAACTAATTGTCATTTCCAGGTGATTACTGCATCCATCCTGCCAGGACAGCAAAATGCCCTGGAGAAACAGCACTAAAGCTATGGGGCCTCTGGGCCAGGAATCAACCCACGTGACCCTTAGCTTATGCTCCGTATGTCTTTGCCATGGCAGTAGGTAGAGTCGGGGGATGAGAGGGGCAGCCAGCACTTCACTGGTGCAGGAGGACTTCTCGGTGCACATGAGTTCAGAGACCACAACCCCAACTAGGTGACCAGACAGCAAATGTGAAACATCGGGACAGGGGGTGGGGGGTAATAGGAGCCTATATAAGAAAAAGACCCAAAAAAAAAGGACTGTCCCTATAAAATGGGGACATCTGGTCACCCTAACCCCACCCAGCCTCCACAGTCCTTCAGGAAGAGGAATGGAAGCAGGAGAGGGCGGGTCCCCTGCCAGCCATCTGACAGCCAAGGGGGCAGGATCAAAGGGAGAACCTGCATCCTGCTGTTAAAAGCACAGCAAGCCTCCAGAGCTGCTCTCAGGCACCCTGCGCTCTGCCTCCCTCTGTGCACTGGTCCCTCTCCGGCTGCCGCTGAGCGTAGCCTGGCGTGTCTCTCTCATTAGGAGACCAGACTGGCTCTGGGTTTATTATTTGTAATTCCACAAACAAGAGTCTAACAAAGCAGCTGCCACGTTCACAGCAAGCAGCAGCTGAGCCAACTATTCCCCTGCCATTTCGCCAGCAACGAGCTTTCCTCTTACTGCGCATGTTTGAGGGGCAGCATGATCCAGCGAGAGGGCACCGCTCAGCAGCCAGGGGCTCTAGTCCCAGCTCTGCCTCCGACCTGCTGCGTGGCACTGGGGAAGTCCCTGCCACATACCATGCCTCAGTTTCCCCTCCTACCCTTTGCCTGCCTTGGCTTTTTCGATTGCAAGCTCTCCGGGGCAGGGACCATCTCTCGCTATGTACCCACAGTGGAGCCCGGTTCTCACTTAGGGTCTCTGGGGGGAGGACAACACTCAGAGGATATACTTACAATATGGAGAAAGACAAGAGGGGTGAGGGAATATCTTGAGCTCTGTGTGACTTGAATGCTTGTCTCTCTCCCCCAATAGATGTTGCTCCAACAAAAGATATTCCCTCACCTGCCTCGTCTTCCTCCTTATCCTGGACTGACATGGCTACAACACCACTGCATACAAGATATGCAGGAAGGCTTTCGCAACCTGAGAATTAAGCATATCACCAGCTGATGCCATCAGTCCCCAAATCCAGTCTGAACTGAGTGCCGTATATTCAGAGAACGCTGAAGAGGGAAGGATGAGGCTTAAACTAAGCCCCACATTTCCCAAGAACTGAAAGATCATCCAGATTAGGAGGGCAACAGCTGTTCGCCTTGTACCTCAGAACACATCAGCGTGTAGCTCTCATGGTCAGCGCAGAGCCCAGCAGCCCCCAAAGCAGAGCACCATCACTGCCCCAAGTCTGCTCAGCCAATTCTACCCCGAGGCTCTTGACTGACCAATGCCAGGCAAGTAGCCAGGGAATTTGTGTCAGTCGGCTCCCACTCCAATTCCAGTTCTCCTGTCAAGTTCCTGCTTGCACACGGGGCTTCTACCATCCCGGGGCAGGGATGTGGCCACCTCAGCAGAAGAACTTACACAAATATACTTCTCTTCCCCACCCACACCCGTGTTCAGTCCAGGGCTAGTCACACTAGGCTTGGAAGGATTTGATTTTTTAAAAATCGGTAAATGTCAATTTCACCCATACACACGCAAACCGATGGGAAAATATTTGCATCAATAATCAAAATGTACAGCTAGGTGAAGAAAGAAAAATGCTGCTTGAAAAGTTGTTAATGTTTGACTGAAGGCTCTTTACTTTGTATATTTTGACATGGGATGTTGACAATGTGTGTGTTAGCCATGAGAATGCTTCAAATGACATTAAATCATTATTGCCTCACCACCCCTTCATTTCCTGCAACTGTGAAAATTTAAAATCAATAAAAATGGGAAAAAATGCCTAAAGTCCAGAAATTTGTGCAACGGTGTAAATTTAAAAATCGATAAACATTCCTGGATATCAAAGTATGAAAAGATCAAAATCCTATTCTGCCATGCGTAGTATTAACACCGAATACAATGAATATCTGAGATCTAGCTCTATATTAGTCATACTCCAGACTAGTGATCATGACAGTATTTCGCTCATCCCCTTTAGGTACAATTGATAACTACATTGATAACTACACTTTGAGTATAGTCTTTCAACCAGTTGTGCACCGACCTTATAGAAATTTTATTTAGACTACATACATTTCCCTAGTTTGCTTATGAGAATGTCATGTAGACCTGTGTCAAAAGTCTTACCAAAAAAATCAAGGTATATCACATCTACTACTTCCCTGCTATCCAGTAGGTCAGCAATCCTATTGAAGAAGGAAATTCAGTTACTTTGGCATGATTTGTTCTTGACAAATCAATGCTGAATATGCCTTATAACCCTATTATCCTCCAGGTGCTCACAAACTGATTGTTTGATAATTTGCTCTCGTATCTTTCCAGGAATTGAAGTTAGTACCCATCTTTAAAAAGTCAGCATGTATCCCTTCTCCAAGCTCTCCCATTCTCCAGTAGTTCTCAAAGAGAATTGCTAAGGGCTCCAAGGTTGCTTCAGCTAGTTCCTTATGACTAGAGAGAAACACGCCATAAAAACACGCTGCAGCCAGGGCAGAACGCACACAGCGTGTGGAGTAACCCAAGGGCAGGCCTAGAACAACACACAACCTGCTTCCTGCAGGGACCCCAGTGCTGCTGACAGTGCACAACAGGAAGCCCTTATCAGGCTCATCAACGTGAGGTGGGAATGCATGGAGGGGATGGAAAACTCACAGCTACGTAAACGCTTGCACCACTGGCCACACACTCTGCCCCGAGATCCAACCCACATTGAGCCAGAGCCCAGGCAGGAGGTTCCTGCCACGCTCACCCAGCCCAGGCGACAGCGACACAAACACTCATTAAAGTAGGGCTCAGCAAAGGGGGTTTAGGGGGCTCTTTATCCCCACTGTTGTTCAGGAGGCTCAACTCCTAGCTCTCCTGGGGCACATCCTGATCAAAGACCCATCCTGCCGCTAAACACCCCACACTGATGGAGACAGGGCATCACCGTGGCAATTGCACCAGGCATCCTTCAACAGTCATGTCATTCTCTAGACCTGCAGCGGACTGGCAGTCCTGAGGCTCGCACATGATGGGAGCATCAGGGCAGGCAGACAGGTACAGAGGATGCCAGGGGCCAGTGCAGGTGGAAAGCCAGGCTGGGGACAGATTTCTGACCTTAGGAGGAAGTGGCCACCCCAGGTGGGAAGCCCACGGACTGGGCAGAAGAAAAGCGAGAGTGAACATTGGGAAAGAGCATGGCCCAATGTGAAGCTGGGACATTTGTCTCAGGCTGCCTGTGGCCACCTTGGATGCTAGTTCTCTGAACCCCATGAAAAGCCTAGTGCCAGGAGAAGGCTCAAAAGCGGGGCTCCCTTCCCCTACTGCCCAAAGGAGATTTTACTGTACGTGTTACACACACTGGTGTGTGGTTCTGAGGCAGACGCCCCTGGGGACAGTTTGGGAGGCAGTTTCCTCATGGCTTGTCCCACAAAAACAGCTGAGCCAGCGTTCCCATGTCGTCCAGGTACCACCGGAAGTCAGGACGCTCCCAGCTCTCCTGACACGCTGGGACAGTGCATCAACCTTTGCTCCAGCCAGTCTCACAGTTGCTGCACTGTGGTGCCTGCCAGGAGCCATTCCTGTGGAAAGCCGCGCACGCACTGCCCGTTCCTCACACCTGGTCACATAGCCTCCCCAGCACAAGGGCAGCTGATCCTGGGCGATCATCATGCAGAGGATGAGGTGTATTCCAGTACAGAGGGTTTGCACAAGGCAAAGTCTACGCATTTATCCTCTGGGGAGAGGGGAAGGCTATGAGCAAGGTGGCTGGAGCGAAACTGCCACAGCTCCTGCACTGCATCCACATGGGCCAGTGAAGAGCGGTGCTACGAGGTTTGGGATCGGGCTGAGCTGCTGACCCTCAAACTCCATGTAAGCACCCGACGGGTAGCAGCTGTGGCTGGATTCCCAGCGAAGGACAGGTGAACTCAGGCTCATGCAAGCAGAGCAAGTTTCACCCACTGCGATTTCCATGCTCAGTTTGTCATTTGCCACCAGCTCTTCCCACACCTCACGTCATATCCTGCACAGGCGCTGTCCTGAATTTTCCACATCGTTGCTCTGCTCGAATGAACCCCCCTCCAATTCCAACTTCCACACCATAAAAACCCAGCCAAAGTGGGCTACAATGTCCAGAACACACCTCCACCCTCTCCCCCCACCCAAATGGGGGCAAGAGTAAATCAATCAAATGCAGTTCCTCACTTTAACCTCCTCCCCAATTGCCTGAAATAGCACTAGGTGCTCAGAAAACTAGGTTACAGGTCCAGGTTGCATGGTGCTCAGATGCACCAGGCCTTCAGTCTAACCAACTGACTAAGGCGCAGCGCCAAACAGGGGTGTAATTAGGAGCGCAGTGTCTGTGTTTCCCTCCCAAGAAACAACAGCGGAGCACGCTGACCCAGAGTCAGGAAAGCAACCTAAATTCTGAAATCAGGTCCTTTGCCTTTGGTCCCCTGTCTGGTCCCCACGCAGTGTCCTCACTCACCAGCCAAACAAAATGCCAACCCTACTTTCTCACCCTTTACTTAAGAAGTGTCCCCAGGCATCCAGATAAAAGCCTAGAAATAGGAAACAAAACGTAAATGTCTAAGCTCTGTCACATGCCCATTGCTCCATGTCTAGCCAGATTGCTGCTACAATCACCAGGGAGTGGGGATGTGAGAGTCACCAATAGTAAGGATTAGTCATTTGTGTGACAACCACCGAGATGTGAACACTCAGCCTAGAGCTGGGGTAAGGAAGTTACATTTTAGGAAAAAAACCCAGGCTCAGGAAAGGAGATCCCAAGAACAGGAGCATGCTCGGGAGTTGTTCAGTCCAGTGTTTCAGAGATAGCTCTCTGGTTAGGGGCTGAGCCCACTGCCCTGTTTCTTTAAAAATCACAAGAATCCAGCAGACCCCCTGGCTTAGGGACTGGTGGAGTCAGGCAGCTCTAGCTGGCTGACCGCAGTCTGGAGAAGGTCAGTAGCAATCAAAAGTAATTATCATCTGCTGGCTGTTTGGTAGCCTGCATGTCTGGTTCCTAGTGGCCACGTGTCCATACTGGCAATCTAAGCAGCAAGAGCAAGGACACACAAACAATGCAGAAAGAAGCCATCTCTTCCCCATGTTCCCCGTGGACATAAAGCCCCCCAGGGTGAGGCACACCGGATTCTTATCTTCCCTGCTAGCCATGTTCTAAGTGTCAGGCAGCAGGGCTAAATGCACTGAAAAAGGTGAAGTCTAAATAGCTATGAAAGATGCCACATGTTTGGAAGAAGTGAAGTCAGCCAGTCACAGCGCATCTCAGAAATCCAAGCCCAATGCAGCAGCACCGGTCTCCTATATATCCCAACACGCCAAGGCAAACAAACATTCTCAATCCAAGAGAGTGCTCAGCCTGCTGAAAGAATTAACACGCACCAGTGCGGGAAGAGGGCGTTATTCAGATGCTCATACTAACAAGCAAGGAATGAAATGTAATAAAGCAAAACAAACAATGCAGATCCTGTTAGCGCTGAGATTCAAAGGGAGGCCTGGCCTCGCTTTATGGGAAACAGCGACTCCGTTTCCCAACAAGAAACAGTACGGAGCTTCATTAGTTCATTAGCATATGGAGAAAGCGCCAGCAGCCTGGTGAATGACCCAGCAGCATGTTTGATGAGATGCAATAAAATGGAGAAAAGAGAAAGTGTGGGGGAAAACTTTGTGCCCCAGCTAAATAAAAGTCAGCTTTTCCCTCTGCTTTACCAGCGTATAACCGTATGCTCCGCAACCCAGTTTACAAAGGAACCTACAAAACTCATCAAAAACACAGAGCCCGGAAACATTCACACACAAAAAGCCTGAACATGTCAGCAGCAGAACACTGCCTGCTAATCTGCCAACGTGTCCAGCCCTGTTCAGAGTTGGGGAGCTGTGCACATGGCAGAGACAGGCTTCCGCAGTCCTGCTCTCCAGGACTAAGGCTCAACGGCAGCACACAAAGCAAGAACTGTGTAGGGAGAAGTTAGAAGAAACCACAAGTTCTCACTGACTGCCCTCCTCCTTCCCAGCAATTCATTTCCGTATGATGCAAGCTTTGGCGCTGGCACCAAGACCTGCGTGGAATTGCTCCTGGCCATCTGCATTGTTTAAAGATGGCAAGGGAAAACTCCTCATTCCCTTTCTTGCTCTCTGGATTTACAGAACCAGCTGCACCAAAACGCAGCTGCTATGCAGCCCTGTCTAAGACGTGTCTGGGTTTTGTGCCCACTCTGTTGTTCAAGGGGGCACCTGCATTAAAGTGGCAGGAAATCTTGCAAATACAAGCAACAGATGACGGACTCTCTCCACCCTACCAAGGAGTCGCAGCCATCATCCCCATTTCAAACCTACCTATACCCACCCTAACCTCCCCCAATTTGAAAAACTGGCAAAACAGACCAGCCTTGCAGCATACCCAGAGAGTGCCACTGAACCAAGAGGGAAGTGAATTCCAAAGTCAAGGGGCCCACCCTTACCAAAAATGTTCTACTCACAATTAAACCACAGGAAACCAAGCCTGAAGTAGCCCTTAGGGCAGAGGAGCAATTGCCCAGTAACCTCTGGGGTCCCTCAATAAGAAAGGAGCAGAATCACTCAGTGACTCCATCTGCACCATTAGTCACCATATGTAGGGAAGGTAGCTAATCGCTCTAAAGCAGGGGTCGGCAACCTTTCAGACGTGGTGTGCCGAGTCTTCATTTATTCACTCTAATTTAAGGTTTCGCGTGCCAGTAATACATTGTAACGTTTTTAGAAGGTCTCTTTCTATAAGTCTATAATATATAACTACACTAGTGTAGTTATATATTATAGACTACACTATTTTAGTTATATATTATAGCCAGAGACACAACTTGCGTCTGATGAAGTGGGCATTCACCCACGAAAGCTTATGCTCCAATACCTCTGTTAGTCTTAAAGGTGCCACAGGACCCTCTGTTGCTTTTTACACTATTGTTGTATGTAAAGTAAATAAGGTTTTTAAAATGTTTAAGAAGCTTAATTTAAAATTAAATTAAAATGCAGAGCCCACCGGACCGGTGGCCAGGACCCGGGCAGTGTGAATGCCATTGAAAATCAGCTCACGTGCCGCCTTCGGCACACGTGCCATAGGTTGCCAACCCCTGCTCTAAAGGAAGGGATCACCAGGAGGGGAATCACTCCCAAACATCAATCACTGCATCTCCGAACCCCAGACTGACTGGAGTCTAGGAGACCTGAGGATCCAGATCCTGACAGAGCTGCCTTGCCCCCACTTCATTAATAACAGGAGACTCAGGACAGAGCAATAGTTAGAGAGCTGGGCACCATCAAAAGGGTTCAGTGAGGAAGGATCTTTAAGAGAAGCAGGCATCTCTCCCTCCTGAAAGGAGGTGTTGACAATGAGTGCCAATAATGGTCCCAAGACTTGCCCAGTGATTTTCACCAGCCAGAAGGGACATTGAGCTAGGACTTGTGGTTTAGATCCCAGTTCCACAGGGCCTCCAGAACCTCAGCAAGCAACCCTTGGCTGAAACTCAAGCAGAAAAATTCCTTGTTTGGCCCTCAGCCAGAGACACAACTCAGCTCTCAGAGAGATAGACAGCTCTGTCCTCAAGCAATTTCCATGGCAAAGCATTTGGAGAACTCCTAGTTGCAGGCAACCTTTAGCTCTATTACAGCTGCATATAGCCTGGATTAACCAGCTTGTGCAGCCCAGAGCAGTTCTAGAGATTGGAAATCTCCAGAGGCTGCAGCAGAGGAACCCCCTTCTTCACCTCCTGTACAGCCCCAGGATGGAACTGCAAAAGCCTTGTGTTCAGTCAGGCTTGGAGAGACACTTCTGCAACTAGCACAAGAGCCTCTTCCCTCCTGCTTCACCTGTCATAGGTCAGCATCACCTCACGCTGGATGAACAGGGTATTTAGCAGCTACTGTATGGATAGCAGCAGGAAAGAGAGGAAGATAAGATCCTAGCAGGCTGCGTACAGGCTCGTGCCATTAGCTTAGGAAGGCAGACCAAGAAAATAGGTCCTTCGCCTCAGCCTCAAATCAAACAGCAACAGCAAGTCAGTGGCAGGGTGTAACCTCACTTCCCTGCCCCCGTCCCACCACAGCAACAACTGGGTGACACGTGTGCCATGACAGCTACAGATCCTGAGTTAACCCCACAGTATTCTCGTGCGTGTGGACAGAGAGCGGTCGGCCTTGCAGATTCCAACCCAGGAGGATCGGGGATACTCAATTACAGACTCTGCCGTGATAGGGAGCAAACTCGCACTCAGTAGGCACTGCTAGGTATGGCAGAGTCCCTCCACGTTACAGATCAGCTGCAACCGACACCACCTTGCCATCTGACGGCCCCCCCTCATAAGCCAGCAGATGCCATCTGGGCTGAAGGTTCCCTACACAGTAACAAGATCGGTCTCTGTCACTGCTGCAAAAGGAGCATAAATGGAAGCGTGGGTCCCTGACAGCCAACCCCCCGGGACATGCGCCAGAAGAGGCCAAGTGGGGTCTGACAGTACAAAGGAAGCGTTGCTGGCACCACCTAGAACGAACTTCCCTTCAGTCCCCTGGCACACAACACGGCAGCCCAAATATGCTGCTCCCTGTGGCCTGGCTATACTATCTCCGCACGTCCCTCTCATCACATCCAGCCTGCGCCCCTGCCCGATCCACCCCCCTCTCCTCCCCAGGGCCCAGCCTGCGCACCCTGACGGACCCATCCGCCCCTACCCAGCCTGCGCCCCTACCCGATCCACCTCCTCTCTTCCCCTCCCCTCCCTAGGGCCCAGCCTGTGCCCCCCGCCGGACCCATCCACCCCCACCCAGCCTGCGCCCCACCCGATCCACCCCCTCTCTTCCCCTCCCCTCTCCTCTCCAGGGCCCACCCTGTGCCCCCCTAACAGACCCATCCACCCCCATCCAGCCTGCGCCCCTGTCCTCTCCCCGCTGTGCTCCCCAGTCTGTACCGCCTGCCTGCGTGGCCTCCCCACCATCCTCCTGCACAGCCTGATCCCCCAGCCCCCGCCCGGCCCCCTCCGCACCCCAGTCTCACCCCTGCCCGGCCCCGGTACCTGGGCGGCGGCCCCGCGCTCTCCCCGCGGCTCGGCGCCGTCATCCCCAGCCACTCGATCCAGTCCCAGCGCCGGCCGCTCGCTCCCAATTCCCACCCAACGGCCTCTCATTGGCTGCCGGGAGCCCCGCCCCAGAACGCACAACTTCCTCCGCATTCGCCCATTGGCTACTTCAGGCCTCGTCCCCAGAGCACCTCCCTGTGCTCAGGTGAGGGGCGGAGCCTGGCGGCGGCGCGTCCCCCCGCCCAGACAGGGGCATCTGCTCCCCCTCATAGCCCCGCCCCGGGCATCTTCCCCCCCCCCTTTCCCAGCCCCTCCCCCCCGGACAGGGGCCTCTCCTCCCCGCCCCCCTCCCGGCACCTCCCTCCCTGCCCCGCGCATCTCCCCCTCCCCTTGCCCAGCCCCCCGCCCCGGGGCCTCTCTCCCCTCCCCGGGCATTTCTCACCCCGCCCCTCATAGCCCCCCTCCCCTCCCCCGGACACTGGCATATTCTCCCACCCAACCCGGACAGGAGCATCTCCCACCCCGCCTCTCATAGTCCCCCTCCCCTTGCCCAGCCCCCTCCGACAGGGGGATCTGCTCCTTGCCTCTCATAGCCCCCCTCCCGACAGAGCCCTCCCCTCCCCTTTCCCAGCAGAGGCCTCTGCCCCCTGACGTGGGCATCTCCCCCACCCCTTTCCCAGCCCCCTCTGACAGGGGCACCTCCCCCTTCCCCTTCCCCAGCCCTTCTCCCCCAAACAGGGGCATCTCCTTCCTGCCCCTCATAGTCCCCCCCAACAGGTGCATCTCCCACCCCCTCTCTGGTGGAGTTTCTGGAAGTTGGACTGTCCCAGGCCCCAGTTTTACTCTGTACCTGGCCCCACAGCCCCTCTACTCCAGGTCAGATTGTTCCTTCTCTGGATGCTCTGCAGGGATCCTGACCAAGGAGCTGGCACGGCAGGTAGCACGCGAGGCATTGGCTGGCTGATCTGAGCCTGGCATGGGGCCAGCCAAGAGCAGGCTAAGTCCCTGCATTAAGGGGTATGTGCTGCCCCACACTCTCTAACCTGAGCCCAGTAGGGCTGATCAGATTAATGAAGATTGGGTCTCTCCTTTCCACCAGGGTGGCAGCACTGGTAACTTGAGAGCAGGGTCAGATTCACTAGTCCCGATTCCCCACTGCCTTACATTGTGTGTAGTCATTTTCACCGTGGGTGTCAAACGATACCAAGCGGACTGGGCCCTGTTTGACACCCTCTGAGTTCAGGAGCACAAGGCACAGGGTGGAGGTTCTGGCCCGCTTCTCCAATGTGTCATTAAGGTATTTATTTTGATTAATAAAGCATAAACAAGTGCCCATCCCATGCTCTAGGCACCCTTTGCATCAGTGAATTCTCCCCACAACATCCCAGGTAGGCTGTACACTTAGCTCCAATGCTATCCACCTGGGAGTGCACTGGCCCAGGGGATCCAGTCACCCTCCTCCACCATAATGAAACCCCTCCACCCCTCAGCCTGCTGCCTCCCATTACAGGCATGGCAGAAGAGATCAGTCTTGGTAGCCTGGCACTTAGCGTGCCAACATTGTGAAACACCCTCATGCAAGATATTTATAGAGTGCCAATCAGCACAGGGCCCAGGTGCTAAATTACATGCTGTAGCACAACTTTTCATAAAGCCAGAATCACTTTCATTTTCTTACTCGTTCCCTATTCTTGCAGTGCCCTCCACGGATCTGTACCAAGTACCAGGATCTCCCTGAGAGGAGCCATCTGGCTTGTGGTGGGGTCGAGACAAACCGGCAGTGTGTCTCAGCAATAGCTCAGCCTGGCTACCTCTCTTTTCTTTAGCTCTTTCTTCCCCAGCCCAGTGGTGGGCTCTTTGTGTGTCGGGGGGGGGGGGGGGTGATGTTGCACGCCATATGTTTATGGAACTATGCATATGAGTATGAATATAATGTAACTGGAATATGCTTTACGCAAAAGGTCTCTTGTAAGGTATCATTACAAAACTTATGATCTACTGAGTGTGTGAAAACGGGCTCAGATGTAGTTTCAGCACATCAGGTGACAGTCCCAAGGGGGTCTCTGTGACCAAACCCGTCACAGGGGGAGCTCAGATTCCAACACTGCAAGCAAAAGCCCAGGTCCTGGGCCCTTTGCCTGTAGCAGGGGTGAAAAGCAGCCAGAAGACTCCTTCAGAAAATACCCTGCATAGGTGCTATTATAGGAGACACCCCCATCCCTGGCTCTTATCTAATGATTTTCATCAGCCAATTTCAGAACTCTCCACAAAGGAGGGCAGTACAATTATCCCCATTTTACAGATAGGGAAACTGAGGCACAGAGCAGGGACATGCTTTGCCCCTGGTCACTCAGCCAGCCAGCAGCACAGCTAGGATTCCTGAATTCCTGCCCAATGCATTAGCCACTAGGCCACACTGTCTACCACACCTATCACAGCAGGGTAATGGAGGAACCACGTGAGGCACTTCACAGTTTATTGCCTCCACCTGTGTTTTTTCCTGAGGTGCTATCATGACCCAAGCCAGTGCCTGGAGTAATGTACAATACTGCACCAGAACCAAATAATGGAACTGTCCGTGCCATGAATGCTTCCCAGAAGAGTTAAGTTCTTTAAACCCAGAGAGCTATTAGAGCTCAACAAACCTACGGTGAATCAGTCTGTGTTTGCTCAGGGAACAGGAGGCATCTCCTGTGCAGCAATCAGAGAGAGGGTGATGGGTATTTGACAAAGTGGCCTGAGGCAGAATGCCATCTTGCGTGCTAGGGGTATGTAGTCAGGAGTTGTCATAACTATAAAGGGAAGGGTAACAGCTCTCCTGTGTACAGTACTATAAAATCCCTCCTGGCCAGAGACTCCAAAATCCTTTGACCTGTAAAGGGTTAAGAAGCTCAGGTAACCTGGCTGACACCTGACCCAAAGGACCAATAAGGAGACAAGATACTTTCAAATCTTGGGGGAGGGGGAAGGCTTTTGTTTGTGCTCTTTGTTTTGGGGGCAGGGCCGGCTCCAGGCACCAGCTGAGCAAGCTGGTGCTTGGGGCGGCAGATTGTTGGAGGCGGCATTCTGCCCAATCCTAGGGCGGCACGGCCGCTTTTTTTTTTTTTGCGCTCCCACCGCCCTGTAGGGGGTGGCAGCGGCGCGGAGAACCAGAGCGCCCTGCAGGGCAGTCCTCTTCCTTCCCTCCCCGCCGACGGGAGCGGAGCCCTCGCGGCAGGAGGCGTCACAGCGGGAGGGGCCGTGTGGCAGCTCCCCTGCTGTAGCCCTGGCCGCCCCCTTCTCTCTCTCTCCCGCCCGCTCCCTCCCCCTCCCCCAGGTCCCCCTGCACCCGCGCTCCGGCCGCGCCGCAGGTTGGTTTTTTTGTTTTGTTTTTTGTTTTGCTTGGGGCGGCCAAAAAGCCAGAGCCGGCCCTGTTTGGGGGTTGTTCGCTCTTGGGACTGAGAGGGACCAGACATCAATCCAGGTTCTCCACATCTTTCTAAACAAGTCTCTCATATTTCAAACTTGTAAGTAAACAGCCAGGCAAGGCGTGTTAG
Source organism: Terrapene triunguis (assembly GCF_002925995.2). Taxonomy (NCBI): domain Eukaryota; kingdom Metazoa; phylum Chordata; order Testudines; family Emydidae; genus Terrapene; species Terrapene triunguis. Next base: position 9,196,501 of record NW_020664418.1, on the reverse strand, counting down.
TTTTCCTTTGTTTTCTCAACTTGTAAATGTACCTTTTACTAGAGTGTTTATTTCTGTTTGCTGTATTTTGAACCTGAGGCTAGAGGGGAGTCCTCTGAGCTCTTTAAGTTTGATTACCCTGTAAAGTTATTTTCCATCCTGATTTTACAGAGATGATTTTTACCTTTTTCTTTAATTAAAAGCCTTCTTTTTAAGAACCTGATTGATTTCTCCTTGTTTTAAGATCCAAGGGATTTGGATCTGTATTCACCAGGGAATTGGTGAAAGGTTTCTCAAGGCTTCCCAGGGAAGGGAATTAGCTTTGGGAATGGTGGCAGCGGACCAGATCTAAGCTGGTAGTTAAGCTTAGAAGTTTTCATGCAGGCCCCCACATTTGTACCCTAAAGTTCAAAGTGGGGAAGCAGCCTTGACAGGAGTCCAGGCACATTGGCCCTCTGATTCAGCACTGAACACTTCTACAGAGGTAGAATTTCCCCATCCCTCATTTTGCAGCACAAAATCCTTTCTAACCTACAAGAGGCAGCTGCCTTTGTGAGTGCCCGGCAGTATCGCAGGAAATAGCAAAGCAGACACCTGCATCATTAAAAGATCCCTTGGCACTCTTTGCAAGAGTAGGTACTGTCCCTAGGGCCCTGGCCAACTTCTAACATGCCTAATTATGTTGTACTAACCTGGAAACACTTTGCCAGTCTACATTCCCTAGAGTTTCAAATCAGGAAGTTAATAATCCCGTCTCTTCCTAAGAAAGGGAACAAAAATACTCCCCTGCAAAAATGACGTGTTCCTGTGTGCTGTTCAATAGGTGCCACATGCCATCTCAGAAATGGCTGCACCATTTTGACCAAGCGGGGACTGCAGGCTGTAGCCCTGAGGTTCTGTACTGAGGTTCTTTGGGAGCCTTCAGGCTGACAACGGATGGTGGCTTTGTGGAGAAAGGCGCAGAGATAATGTGTTCTGGCTGCACCGCTGCAGCAAATTCATGGCTCCTGAGCTGTAGCAATGCACTCAAAACTGAAGAGCAAGAAAATCTTCCCATACTTTGATCACTGTAGCACTGGCAGTTGCACGGGGGGGAAAGAATCTGCACCACTCCTCTGCTGGTGTGAATCAGTGTGTGGCGCTCAGTGATTGCCCACGTCCTCAAAGGTATTTAGATTCCTAACTTCCACTGAAATCAATGGGAGTTTGGTGCCTAAATATGTGTGCGGATCAGGGCCCTTCTTTATGCTAAGTCAGTTCCAGCTTCCAACTGGCTGGGCATAACCACAACCAGAGCTGGGAAGCTCAGCCCTCAGAGGCACAGTCCCCAAAACCACACAGTATAGCTCCATTGACTTCCCTGGAGCTATACTGACTTAGTCCCGCTAAGGAGCCGGTCCCTCATGCAGGACGAAATCCTGGCCATGCTGGGGTTTCTGCAGTGGGGGAAGAATTCACCCATATAGCCTCCATCAGGGAGGGTCTGATTTCCTGAAGTTTGATACCGGCTAATGAGCATGCTCATCTCACCTGTTCAGGGTCCAGCATACTCTCTTAGGTGTATATTCCCGCTATCCAAGGGAATCAGGTGCCTGCTGGCAATTAACCAACAGGGGCATCCTAAGGAAAATGGTGAGCTGCCTGGTGGCTGGCACAGAGCTGGCTGCAGCAAGCCTGCCAGCCACCAAAGGCAGCAAACCATTCAGGCCAAAGTTTTCCAAAGTGATCACTGAGTCCGAATGCCTCCATTTTTGGGCACCCGATTTTGAGATGCCTCAGGTCTGATCTTCAGAAGCACTGAGTGCCCCAAACTCTGAGTGAAAGCAGCGGGGGTATCCGCAGACCTCAGACACCCAAAAGCAGTGGCCACATTTGAAAACGTGGGTATCTGTCAGGGCAACTATTGGGTGTTTGTCTGAGATTCACCCATCCTCTCACGCTCTCAGAGAGTGGCTTTAGGATGCCAGTATTAGCATTATTCCCTTACAGCAGCTCTTCCTCTGATCCCTGATGGCTAAGAGAGCCCTGCTGGTGCCGTGCACATTTCAACCACTGGTACCTCTCGGGGGAATTCTGGCAATGTCTTGGGAATGCTGCTCACTCACTCTGCTCTCCATGTTCGCTCACTAACATGCAGGGAAAACACAGCCCAGGTTATTTACAATCTGCTGCTGTTCTGTGCCTGGGTTCTATCTGCAATTCTGCCACTAGCCTGCTGGGTGACCTTGGGCATGTCACTTCCTTGCCCCGTGCCTCAGTTTCCCCATCTGTAAAATGGGGCTAATGACACTGCCATCCTTTGTGAAGTGCTTTGAGATCATCTGAGGAAAGGTGCATGCTAAGAACTAGGGATTATTATCACTACCTTGTCTTGTCTGCCAGCTCTTCCAGGCAGGAACTGTCTCTCACTAGGTGTTTGTACAGCACCCAGCACAATGAGACCCCAGTCTCAGTTGGGGAATGCAGGTGCCATCATAATACAAACCTGTAATAATTAGCATGACTAATAGGACAGTTGGGAAGGTCCATAGCTCAATAAAGTCCCTTTGTGGCTTTGCCCGTGCCCCTTTGCATATGTGGCAGACTATGGCATGGGCACACACTGTTGCTAAGAGTGTGAAATACACACAAAGACCAGGGCAGGTGCTCAGAGATTGGGTTCATTTGCCAGGACAGTTCTCTTTCAACCACCTCACTACTCTCGGCCCTCTGTGCTAATCATAGTACATAACGAAGGCTGGGATTTTTCAAGGAGCCGAAACTAACAAGGTGCCCAACTCCCAGACTCCAGTGACAGTCCATGGTTACCTAACTCCTGTAGGTACCCTTGTCAGTCCCAAAAGATTCAGGTTCTAAGGGGAGAATTGGTACTTATTCAGCAGCCAGTCAAACCTCAGCCTCTCGCAAGTGGCACTGTGCTCCATGCAGGCATTGCCTCTGCTCAGTGCCGAATGCCCCTCCACGCAGGTCCCTCACTCCAAGCAATGAGGCCCTTGGGCCAGTCCCACCCCTAGGGGAAGTCGGTGGAGTTAGCCTGGGGGTAGTTTTGTCCCTTTTGCTTTCCAGGCCCAGCCCTCAAACAGTTGTTCCACCACACCTGCCTCCACATGACATCAACGGAAAGTCTGAGCTAGCAGCCACACAGAACTTTCAAACCCTCTGAAAGCAGGAAAATCTCCCATTTGCCTTTCCGCACCTTGTGGTGCACACAGTGTGTTGGCGTCTCGTCCGATCACAGGGCTGGCGTGTGGTTACCCTCCGAGCACACAGGCTGGGCACTAAGCAAATGCCTCAGCTTCACTGTGGGGCTCAACCACCTGCTAGAACCGTTCATTCCCTCTGTCAGGAATGTGAGCCCATGTGGTGCCAAACTCCTCCTGAGAAGGGCAGAGAGTTGCTCCTGGGGACTCAGCACCTCACAGGATCCAGCCCTGCACGTATTAGTTAGGCAGAGTAAAGCTCTTCTCTGGGCATGGCTGGGTCTTGCTGGCTGCTCCGAGCCAGCTCTGTGATCTGCCTATGCAGCAATCAGAAAACAAGGGTGCAAACCAGAAGGGGGCCATGCTGGGGAGAGAAGAGCTTGTAGGATACTTCAGCCCAGAGCAGAGTCTCACAGGCCAGCGCTGAGGCCTTAAAAATACCTACCCATAGCAGAAGTACTGCTAGCCACTGACCTGTGCTGCTCGCCTCAGACCGAGGGCTGGGAGAGCAAACGGGCCTGTGGTTCCCTGCTTGTGCAAACTAGTGGGGATGGGACAGCACTGTCCAATTTACACTCATCCTTTGAGTGAATAAATACTCCTGTGGCCCAGTGTGCGGGCACAAGTGGACATGGCTCAGGACTTGCCAGACTAGGCAAGGTGAATGCTGGGCTGATTGTATGAACATTAGTGACTCCGGACAGAGATTAGACTGTTTACATAGCTCTGTAAACTGATTAAAAATCTCGGTTCACACACATTTACCTTGCCTTTGCTGATTAGTCAGCTCCAAAAATCATGGTTCAATTACCAGTTTACAACTACCGGGGCCTGACTCTCCTCTCTCTCTCTCTCACACCGGGGCCAGAAAGGAGTCAATTGTCCTGATTCTGACCCGGTCACACTGTTCTCACACTGTTCTAGTTCTATTGGGCCTGATTCCGATCTCACTTAGTGTAAATCCAGAGTGTCTCCTAAGGCCAAAGTGGAGTAACATTGGGGTGAAGCCGGTACAACTGAGAGCAAGGCCCGCTGTGCAAACCTCATTCTCCTCACACAGTGCTGGTGCTTTTGTGTAAGGATGGGTGATGGTTGCAGGATCTGTCTCAGCTGCTGGGTCAGACCTTGGTTCCTGCTAAGAACTTTGCACTGGTGCAGAGAACAAAGTGACCTGAAAGCTGCCCTAATAAGGCTGTAGAGAGTTTGCTTGGCACTGAGGAATCATGGACTGGCCAACTTTCCACCAGCCTTCCTGGGACCCCCTCATTCCTCTGCATATGGCACTCCACTAAGCTTCATGTGCATCATGGTCCCTAGGGGCTAGTCCAAGCAGGTGGAAGTTACAGCAGTCCTTAGCACCCAGGGGCAATTTGATCCCAGGCTGGTGGCAGGACTGGAGGAGGCTGAGAGCCCCCTTTGCCTCCCCTCACTCAGCCATGCCAGACTCTGCTGCGGTGCAGCTGAGGACAGAGCCCCAAGGCTGCATCCAGGGCCTCTCACTGAACCCAAGACTCATCTGCTTTTACCCCACCCGTCCCCTCCTCAGCGGAGTTTGAGGAGCCATTGGCCAGCCAATGGTGCCACTGGAGGAAGAGCCAGGGAAGACCAGAGTGGCAGGGCCCCCAGGGATGGACAGATGGATAAGGAGAGAATGACAGGGGCATTGGAAGTTTACCTGGGCTGGGGGGCCTGTGGGAGTATTGCCCTGTGCCCATCATCCCCACCTAAAACAGACGCCGCTTTAGGGCCCAATCCTGGGAGGGAGGAGAGCTTAAAACTCCCATTGGGGTAGTGGAAGCTGTGAGTGCTCAGCACCACTCAGTGGGGGGCTCATTCCCACAGGCTCCCCTGGAGTGCCCCAGCTGCTTACACGTGTCTCTTACAGAAGTTGGGCCCAGTCAGATGGGCAGACTGCGATAAGAGTCAGCTGCCCCTAGAGCAGACATGGGCAAACTACGGCCCGCTGGCCACATCTGGCCCGCAGGACCGTCTTGCCCGGCCCCTGAGCTCCCAGCCGGGGAGCCTAGTCCCCAACCCCTCCTCTGCTCTCCCCCCTCCCCCACAGCTGGGCCACACTCTGGTCTGCCGCTCCCGCAGGGCAGCGTGGGGAGCGCAGCTGACTCTGGCCGGGTGTCGTGGCTGCGAGCTCCTGCTTCTGGTAAGGGGGTGGGGAGCGGGGGGGTTGGGTAAGGGAGCGGGGGGTCCTGGGGGGCAGTCAGGGAGGAGGGGGAGGTTGGATGGGGCGGAGGTTCTGGGGGGGCAGTCAGGGGATGGGGAACAGGGAGGGTTGGGAGTGAGCGTCCCGGGAGGCCTGTCACAGGGATGTGGATAGGGGTCAGAAGGGCAGTCAGGGGGCAGGGAGGGTGGGATCCCAGGGGGCAGTTAGGGGTGGGGGGTCCCAGGAGGGGGTGATCAGGGGACAAGGAGCGGGGGGGGGTTGGATGGGTGGGGAGTTCTGAGGGGGGCAGTCAGGGGGGCGGGAAGTGGGAGGGGGGCGGATACCAGGCTGTTTGGGGAGGCACAGCCTTCCCTACCCAGCCCTCCATACAGTTGAGCAACCCCAATGTGGCCCTCGGGCCAAAAAGTTTGCCCACCCCTGCCCTAGGGGGTGTGAAGCACTAGAGGCAGTCAGCCCAGATGAGCCTCACCCACTCCCACTCCCACTCCCGAGCTGCCCAAGGAGTGTCCGGTCCAGCTGTGGATCTCAGGGACGCTTCTTGTTATCTAGACCCCAGCCAAGGCTGCTGTTTGCTCTTCAGGGTGGGCTGAACCACTTCCTCACAAATTTGCCTCCCTTCCCTTTCTTTCGCCAAGCCATAAGCCCTGAGGTTCCTGTTCCATTACTGAACCATAGAGGCACAGCCTCAGCATCGCAGTCAGCCAGACAGTCACTCTTCACAGCATGGCTAGCGAGAGAGCTGCATAAGGGCTGTTCATGGATCTGGGCAGGAAGCCAGGACTCCCTCCAGAGAAGCAGACTCCTAGATCTATAGAAGTTAAGGTCACAAGAATCATTGTGATCATCTTGTCTGAGCCCCTGCCAAACATAGGGTATAGAACCCAACCAGGGAGTCCTGCAGCAAGCCCATACCTTGTAGTTGAGCTAGAGCAGATCTTGTCACTCGCTAGAATTATCCTCCACTTCATTAATACTGCAGCTCAGTTGCTGTGATCATGCGGGCAGGATTTCCACCAGAGGGAGCACTTTGCAAATGACAGGGGTAGTTTCCACGTCTGCATGTTGTCCTCGTGCCTGCTCTGCCTCCACTAGCATTGCCAGCTTCAAGAGACCAAAAATCACGAGTCGGACCCCAAACATCAGGAGATGTGTGTACAAAGCTTACACTGGGTTTTTGGTCTGTCTTTAGATGGTTGAGCTCCCCCTGCCCATCCCCAGGGTATGGGTGACAATTAGTGTTGCCAATGCTCCCAAACGTATGGGGTGAGGTGACATTGGCCCCCACTGCAGGAAATCACCCCACATCTGCCCAACACCTGCTCAGCAGTTAATCCTGCCCCCCACCAGTTCTGTTCCCCCGCTCCCTGCCAAGTCCAGCCCTCCAACCTCACCTCTGCTCTCCCTGGGGCTCTTCATCCCCCTCTCCCAGGCTGGGGGGGGGGAGGGGCTGCAGCAGGCTCCACAGACTAGGTTCAGCTCACGGGGGACAGTTTCACTGTCCCAGTGTATCGTAGCTGTCTCAGGAGATTGTGGTCATGGAAAAAGAGACGATCCTGGAGATACCCATAGAGCTAACCACAAGGGGCCTTGGAGTACTAGGACAGAGACCTTGAACTGGACTCTGTTAGGTGGGAGCCAATGCAGAAAGCAGGGCACCGGGGTGATGTATTCCCAGTGACCTGTGTTCAGCAGAAAGGCTGCTCTGTTTTGTACTAGTTGGACTGGAGCTAGTGGGGAAATGGAATTTCTATCCTAAGGCATATTCTGCTATTTCAATGTTCGTTTTCATCCTGAATACAGACAAAAAAATTAAACAGCAACATTTTCCATGGAATGACATATCTCAAAAACGTTGAGAACATTTGGAAACAACAAAACAAACTATTTATCTGAACCAAAATACTTGGTTTCAAAATGGTGATTTCAAAATGAAACATTTCTGTTCATAATTTGTGTGTGTATGTGAGTGAGAGAGTGGGTGTGTCATGTGTGATCGGAACTGACATTTCCCATGGAATAATTCAACTTTGACAAAACTACATTCTCTGATGAAAATGTTTTCTCAGAAGATTTTTGACCAGCTTGCATTGCAGCTTCTTCAGGCTGTTTGGCTTCTTTCCTAGATGTAAATCACAATGATCCAATGAGGAGTTCCCAAATGCTTGGCTCACCCTGGCCTGCTGGGTGTGAGGGGCACAACAGTTTCAGTTTCACTGAACTGGCATTTAGTGGGTGCGCATAGCCAGGGCTGGATTAACTCTCCTGTGGGCCTGGGGCTATTAGATTTTGTGGGGCCCCTGGGGATGGGCTCAGGGCTGAGGCAGGCGATTGGGGTGCAGGAGGGGGTACAGCTCCAGCTGGGGGAGTGGGTTCTGGGGTGGGGCCAGGGATGGGGCAGGGGATTAGGGTGCAGCAAGAGGTTTGGGGTGCAGGTTCTGGGTGGGTTTGGGTGCAGGAAGGGGCTCGGGGCTGGGGGAGGGGTGCAGGAGGGGGTACGGGGTGCTGGTTCCGGCCAGGAGGCACTTACCTTGGGTGACTCCTGGTCAGCGATGCAGCAGGGCTAAGGCAGGATCCCTTCCTGTCCTGGCTCCACACTGCTCTGCTCCACAAGGTGGCCAGCATGCACAGAGATTCCATGAATGCCCCTCGCCTAGGGACCGCAAGGGCACATCGGCGAGCCAGCGCTTGTGGCTCCAGCCCCCCGGGGGGCGGGGCGGTGCCGAGGCTCGGGGACCGGTGTCTGGCCCGCGGCATGGAGACTTGCCGCAGGCCAGATGAAAAGAAGCAGTGGGCTGCATCCGACATGTGGGCCTGCGGGGTCCCCCTTGAGCCAGGGGCCTGGGCTGCAGCCCCTAAAGCCCCTGCATTAATCCAGCCCTGCCCATAGCAAGTGCAATTTACATGCTTGGGGGTGCAGGAAGGAAAGGGTGGTGATGGGAAAGCAACTTACAGTAGTGTGTAAGGAAGCGGACAGCACCCCCCATGAATCTCTCCTGCTACCCAGCCTCCAGTTCACCCCTCAGTGTGTAAGTTACACCCAGTTTGCACACCCACCAAACCCAAATTGGTGCATGTTACACTACAGACTTACACCCACTCCTTGACACTCTACCCCCTATGTGTGGCTGATACTTCCCTCTATGTCACTGGTGAATATGGCCCAGAGAACTCCACTGGAGGCACAGCTACTTCCCCCAGGCCTGCACTGGCCCCCAGTATGCTGAGTGCTGCAGACCAGCCTGCTCGGCCTGTCAGCACTGTGGGGCTGGTCTCTGGTCTCCTTGAGCCAGGGGGTTACAGAGGTGTAAGTGCCACCACCCTAAACCGCTTGAGGTTACACAACAGCTCAATCCACTCCACCTCTTTTGTTTTAACAGTTTGAGTCTGGCTCACAGATTTCCAACCTGCTGCCAATCTGATCAGCAGCCACTTTCAGCACCTGTGGGCCCCTCCCAGGACAAGGTGCGACCTGCTGCTTGTTTGCTTCTCTGCCTGGCTCACGTTTAGCGGAGTCCCTGGGTTAGCCAACACAAGTGAATGAAGGAAGAGGGAGTGGGGAGGTAGGGGCAGAAATCCAATCAGGGGCTTCCCTGGTGAGGTGTTGGCTACCAAAGCCTGCCCTGCTGTCAAACAGGGGAACTGCTCCTTTATCTCAGCCTCTTAAATCACTTCGAGTCTGCAGCTAATCCCAGGCACCTGTCCTGGGCCCCAGCTGAAATGGAGAACAGGGATCCAGGAGCCCTGGGTTCTATTCTGCCCTCTGTCACTAACATGCAGGACAGTGTGCCAACAATCCTGTATTATTTATTTAAATAAAAAATTGCCTGTTCTGTACTAAATCCATATGCCTTTTCCCCATATTTCCACCAGGAGTGTAGTGCTGCTGGCACCCGAAATTCAGGATGGAGTAGCGCTCCAGCACTTCCCTATGCAAAGTGCTGCTGGTTGACAACTGGACCCAGAGCACGGGATCGCAACACCACTCAAATTTTGCCCGGCCGCTCCACCCCTCTGTTCCTGGACCCCCACTGAATGGTGCCTCCCCCCCATACAGTGCACAGCAGTGGAGCAGACAGACACCAGCAACTTCAGCCTCCAGCTCAGCTCCCAGCGCCTGCATAGAACCCGCACAGGAGCTGCTGCAGCTGCCCAGCTCAGCACCTAAGGCCCTGGGTTCCCTGCAGCACCCAGAGCTGGAGAAAGATCCTCTAGAAGGATGGGGGAGGAGAAGGGACTCATCCCGAGAGACTCAGGTCAAGTCTAGGGACATCTGCGGTCTGTCTTGTATTTTGGAAATACAATGTTAGCAACCCCGTGACCCTGGGCAAGTCTCTTAGCCAAAATGATCAACAGTGGCTACTGGTCTGGGGTGTCTCCAGCTTGGTGCCCAACTGAGGAATTGTGGAGCCTGGATTCCAGCAGGGTTGAGCCCCTGCAGCTCCAGACAAAATCAATGAGCTCAGCCCCTCTGAAAACCAGGCCCCAGAGGGCTCGAGTTGGACACCAAGAACTGAGACACTCAAAAACGCTGCCCTTCACCTCCCTGTGCCGCGGTTGGCTGTGAAATATGATAGTAACCCCCTGACAGGCACCCTGTGAGCTTCATGCACTCATGTTTGGGAAGCATCTGGGAGTGTGGGACAGAAGTCCCCTTGCAGACAGCGTGTCACTGACGTGCGCAGGAGGTCAGTGAGTTTAAGGCCAGATCATCCAGTCTGACTTTCCATGTAACACAGGCCATTATATCTCACCCAGCTACCTCTGTACAGAGCCCAGTAACTTGTGTCTGGCTGGAGCAGCAGTAACTCAGCTGCCAGGATCTGTGTTAATTACCCAAGTGAGGCCTGGTCTCACATGGTCTCCCAGCAGATCGCCTGGCCAGTCCTGTGGTGTCAACTGTTGTTTCTGTCACAGTCACAGCTGCCATGGGAACTTCCAGTGTCAGCTGTGCCTCCTTGATGCTGCTGGCAATGGCATTGTCACCCTGGTGCCCCGGGCTGGGCTGGCCACTCTGCTGCTGGGCCAGATCCACCCGCTAATGCTCAGCCAGCCAGCTCTGCCCAGCACAGACCATAGGGCATCCCCAGCTCTTCCGCCCACAGGCAGGGGCAGCAGTTCCACTTCTGAGGCAGCATTGAGGACTCGATCCCCTTCCCATGGAAATCAGTGGAGTCAGTTTTCATGGATTTAAATGGGACCTGGATTGGACCCTTGAAGAGGAATCACTGAGGGGAACACAGAAGGTCTGTGATTTGATATAAAAGCTCCCCCAGTACAGACCTAATGGCAGGTCTGGGGTACCACAGCCCTGGCTGCTCACCACACTGCCTGCAGTACCTGGGAGAGCCTTCCCACCCCCGCACCTCCCAGAGCCCCAGCTCGACCAGTTTAGGTCGACTTTAGTCGCGTTAAATCGAATTTAGCCTGGACACGTTCACACGACGAAGCCCTTTCTTTCGACTTAAAGGGCCCTTTAAACCGGTTTCTTTAATCCACCTCCGACGAGGGGATTAGCGATAAAATCGGCCTTATGGGGTCGGAATTGGGTTAGTGTGGACGGAAATCGACGTTATTGGCCTCCGGGAGCTATCCCACAGTGCTTCATTGTGACCGCTCTGGACAGCACTCTCAACTCAGATGCACTGGCCAGGTAGACAGGAAAAGCCCCGCGAACGTTTGAATTTCATTTCCTGTTTGCTGAGCGTGGAGAGCACAGGTGACCACGCAGAGCTCATCAGCACAGGTAACCGTGATGGAGTCCCAGGATCGCAAAAGAGCTCCAGCATGGACAGAACGGGAGGTTCGGGATCTGCTCGCCATATGGGGAGATGAATCAGTGGTGGCCGAACTCCGAAGCAGTAAACGAAATGGCAAAATATTAGAAAAGGTCTCCAAGGCCATGAAGGACAGAGGCCATAACAGGGACACACAGCAGTGCCGCGTGAAAATTAAGGAGCTAAGGCAAGCCTACCACAAAGCCAGAGAGGCAAACGGAAGGTCCGGGGCTGAGCCGCAAACATGCCGCTTCTACGCGGAGCTGCATGCCATTCTAGGGGGTGCAGCCACCACTACCCCAACCGTGTGCTATGAGTCCCTCAATGGAGAAACACACAGGGAAGCGGGTTCGGGGGACGAGGAAGATGAGGATGGAGATAATGTAGATAGCTCACAGCAGCAAGGAAGCGGAGAAACCGGTTTATCAAACAGCCAGGATATGTTTATCACCCTGGACCTGGAACCAGTAACCCCCGAACTCACCCAAGACCCTGCGGGCACACAGTGGACCTCCGGTGAGTGTACCTTTGTAAATATTACACATGTTTTAAAAGCAAACGTGTTTAATGATTAATGATTAATTTGCCCTGGCAAACGCGGCCAGTACAGCTACTGGAGAAGTCTGTTAACGTGTATGGGGATGGAGCGGAAATCCTCCAGGGACATCTCCAGAAAACTCTCCTGGATGTACTCCCAAAGCCTTTGCAAAAGGTTTCTGGGGAGGGCTGCCTTATCCCGTCCGCCATGGTAGGACACTTTACCACACCAGGCCAGTAGCACGTAGTCTGGAATCATTGCATAACAAAGCATGGCAGCGTATGGTCCCGGTGTTTGCTGGCATGCAGACAACATCCATTCCTTATCGCTCTTTGTTATCCTCAGGAGAGTGATATCATTCACGGTCACCTGGTTGAAATGGGGCAATTTTATTAAGGGGACATTCAGAGGTGCCCCTTCCTGCTCTGCTGAACAGAAATATTCCCCGCTGTTAGCCACGCGGTGGGGGGGGAGGGGTGAAGTGATCATCCCAGAGAATTGGGTGTGGGGGGGAGGGGAATTAGTTGGGTTTGTGCTGCATGTTAACCCTGAAACCGCAGCCCCTCCTTTTACATTGCAAACCCATTTTAAATGGCCAACCAAACGGGTGCTTGGTATGGGAAATGAGGGCAGTACTGTTTGAAACCATCCCCACATGTTAAGAAGGTTAAAAAAGCCCAAAGACTGTATGTCTTACCATGGCTGCCTGCAAGCTGAAATCTGTGTCCTGGCACTGCGTGAGTGATCTCTCACACCAAACCAGGAGACTCTCAATATAAGAGGAAAAATGCGACCTTGTAACGAAAGCACATGTGCTGTTTTATGTGAACAGCAAAATTTAACGTGAAAGAGTGTACCCATTGTTCTCTAAAATGTATCTTTTTTAACCACCTCTCCCCTTCTCCTCCACCAGCTGCAAATGTGTCTTCTTCACAGAGGCTACTGAAGATTCGAAACCGAAAGCGAAGGACACGTGATGAAATGTTCACAGAATTACAGACTGCCTCCCACGCTGACAGAGCCCATCAGAATGCGTGGAGGCAGTCAATGGCTGATTTTAGAAAAGCCCAATATGACCGAGAGGAGAGGTGGCGGGCTGAATCGCGGGCAGAAGAGCAGAAGTGGCGTGCTGAATCGCGGGCTGAAGATGAGAGGTGACGTCAGCTTGCACAGAGAAGGCAAAAGTCGATGCTCCGGCTGCTGGAGCATCAAACTGATATGCTGCAGCGTATGGTTGAGCTGCAGGAAAGCCAGCAGGAGCAGAGACCGCCGCTACAGCCCCTGTGTAATCAACAGCCCTCCTCCCCAAGTCCCATTGCCTCCTCACCCAGACGCCCAAGAACACGGTGGGGGGGCCTTCGGCCACCCACTCACTCCACCCTAGATGATTTCCATAGGAATAAGTTTTAAAGTTTTAAATTGCAGTGTGTCCTTTTCCTTCCCTCCTCCCCCACCAATCCTGGGCTACCTTTCCAATTATCCCCCTAGTTGTGTGATGAATTAATAAAGAATGCATGAATGTGAAGTAACAATGACTTTATTGCCTCTGCAACTGGTGCTTGAAGGGGGGAGAGTAGGGGAGGGTGGGGTGGTTGGTTTACAGGGAAGTAGAGTTAACCGGGTGGGGGGGGAGGGGCGGAGGGTTCATCAAGGAGAAACAAACAGAAGTTTCACTCCGTAGCCTGGCCAGTCACAAAACTGGTTTTCAAAGCTTCTCTGATGCGCACAGCGCCATGCTGTGCTGCTCTAACCGCCCTGGTGTCTGGCTGCACGTAATCAGCGGCCAGGCGATTTGCCTCTACCTCCGACCCCGCCATAAATGTCTCCCCCTTACTCTCACAGATATTGTGGAGCGCACAGCAAGCAGCAATAACAATGGGGATATTCTTTTCGCTAAGGTCTGAGCGAGTCAGTAAGCTGCGCCAGCGCGCTTTTAAACGCCCAAATGCACATTCCACCACCATTCGGCACTTGCTCAGCCTGTAGTTGAACAGGTCCTGACTCCTGTCCAGGCTACCTGTGTACGGCTTCATGAGCCATGGCATTAAGGGGTAGGCTGGCACCCAAGGATCACGATAGGCATTTCAACATCCCCAACGGTTATTTTCTGGTCCGGGAAGAAAGTCCCTTCCTCCAGCTTTCTAAACAGAGCAGACTGCCTGAAGACGCGAGCATCATGTACCCTTCCCGGCCAGCCCACGTTGATGTCGGTGAAACGTCCCTTGTGATCCACCAGGGCTTGCAGCAGCATTGAAAAGTACCCCTTGCGGTTTATGTACTTGGTGGCTTGGTGCTCCGGTGCCAAGATAGGGATATGGGTTCCGTCTATGGCCCCACCACAGTTTGGGAATCCCATTGCAGCAAAGCCATCCACTATGGCCTGCACGTTTCCCAGAGTCACTACCCTTGATATCACCAGGTCTCTCATTGCCCTGGCAACTTGGATCACAGCAGCCCCCACAGTAGATTTGCCCACTCCAAATTGATTCCTGACTGACCGGTAGCTGTCTGGCGTTGCAAGCTTCCACAGGGCTATCGCCACTCGCTTCTCAACTGTGAGGGCTGCTCTCATCCTGGTATTCTGTCGCTTCAGGGCAGGGGAAAGCAAGTCACAAAGTTCCATGAAAGTGCCCTTACGCATGCGAAAGTTTCGCAGCCACTGGGAATCGTCCCACACCTGCAGCACGATGCGGTCCCACCAGTCTGTGCTTGTTTCCCGGGCCCAGAATCGGCGTTCCACGGCATCAACCTGCCCCAGGAACACCATGATTTCCACATTGCTGGGGCCTCTGCCTTGTGAGAGGTCTAGGTCCATGTCCATTTCCTCATCACTCTCGTCGCCGCGCTCTAATCGCCACCTCCTCGGCTGGTTCCGGTTTTGCTTTGGCATGTCCTGGCTCTGCATATACTCCAGGACAATGCGCGTGGTGTTCATAGTGCTCATAATTGCC